>NC_133143.1:2100000-2268832 GCF_048418815.1 Hemitrygon akajei
AATACAGAGAGGAGACGCTTGGCAGCCAGCTGTGGTTGTGAACAGACATCAGCAACCAAGATCCTTCACAGTTCGCAAGCCGGATGGAAGAGTCTAGAGGAGGAACAGGAAGCATTTGCTGAAGACAGGTGAGAGGGAGTTTCCATGTACAGATGCACAGGACATTTCCACAGATACAGACATGGAAACAAACGACACCAAGAGTGAGGTTGTGACGAAACCCCACAACGCAATGAAGGTGAAGGTTCGGCACAGACTGACCGAGGTGGAAATGCAGACCGCAAAGACACAGCAGTCACTCAAGAGACTGACACTGATGAAGGACAAGCACAGTCACAGTTGTATCGCACAAGTCAAACTTTCAGTGAGAAACAGAGACTAGATCTACCTACAGTCTCACACAGTTTGAGGCAAAGTCACATATGTTATAAGTTCCAAGGTGTGAAATAAAAGGTTTATTAATCTATGTTAGTATAAGAAAATATACTGCTGTTAGTATTGTAAGATACAATATAGAATACAGCATAAGAAGTTAAACTAAAAAAAATCTTATGTCATGGCTGTTGCAATGTAAGAAAGGCATTGTTTTGGCAATTCAGTGTTGAAAAAAAAATCTTGAGAAGGGGGATGTAATGTACTGTGTGAGTATTCGTAGGTCAGAGTGCGTATGACGTCAGGACGGGGGTTAGGAAAAATGGAAGTCTGTTGAATAAATGTGGTTGTTCAATATACTGCGGTGTCCAAGTCACATCAATACTACACTTTGAAACCTCTCCAATATTAGCTGATCCATTCTTAGATAAGGGCCTAAACTGCTCACAATACCACAAGTGAGGCCTCACTAGTGCCTAATAAAGCCTCAGTATTATCCAAATATATACTTAACCAAATTTATTTTAAGTATTGAAATCGAACACAAATCTACCACTTCCGCTAACAGCTTGTCCCACTCTGAGTGAAGAAATTCTCCCTCATATTCCCCTTAAACATTTCTCCTTTCACTCTTAACCCTGACCTCTAGTTCCAGTGCTACCCAACCTCAGCGTTTTTTAAAAAATCTGCTTGCATTTACTCTATATCTGTCATAATTTTTTTAATGTACCTCTATCAAATCTACCCTCATTCTCCTAAGCTCTAGGGAATAAAGTCCTCACCTACTCAAAGTTTCCCTGTAACTAAGGTCCTGAAGTTCCAGGAACATCCTTGCAAATTCTCTCTGCACTCTTTCAATCTTATTGACATCTTTCCTGTAGGTAGGTGACATAAACTGCATAATTAGGTCTTACCAATGTCTTAAATAACTTCAACATACCATTCCATCTCCTGTACTCAATACATTGATTTATGAAGGCTAAAGTGCTAAAAGTTTTCTCAATGACCCAATCTACCTGTGATGCCATTTTCAAGAAATTATGGACCTATATTCCCAGATGCCTCTGTTCTACCACACACCATGCAAGATCTACCCTGGTCGGTCCTCCCAAAGTGTAACACCTCACACTTGTCTGCATTAAATTCAATGTGCCATTTTTCAACTTGCTTTTCCGGCTGGTCCAGATCCCACTGCAAGCTTTGATAGCCTTCCACACTGTCCACTACAACCCCAATCTTGGTGTCATCCACAAATCTGCTGATCCAGTTTACTATAGACTCAGCACTGATCCCTCTGGCACACCACTCATCACAGGACATCAGTCAGAGGCAACTATCTGCTACAACTCTCTGACTTCTCCTGCAAAGCCAATGGCTAATCCAATTTCCCTCATCCTGCCATGCAGGACCTTTTCAAAGGCCTTGCTAAAGTCCATGTAGACAACATCCACTTTCCTGCATCAACTTTCTTGGTAATTTTCTCAAAAATACTCTGAAAGATTGGTTTGACATGACCTTCCACACACAAAGCCACATTGAATATCCCTGATCAGTCCCTTGGGACAACTTCCAGTAACTTATTCCAATAGCTGCTGATGTTAGGTTCATCAGCCTACAAACTAGAACCTTTCTTAAACAATGGAACATTAGCTATTCTCCAATCCTCCAGCACCTCACTTGTTGCCAAGGATGTTTTACATATCACTGCTAATACCCTTCCACAGGGTCTGAGGAATGGCTTGTCAGGCCCTGGAGTTTGCCTCAAGACAGCAAACATCTCTTCTTTTGGAATCTCTATATGGTCCATGACCTCCTTGCTGTTTTGTCTCACATCTATAGACTCTGTGTCTGTCTCCTGAGTAAACAGAGATGCAAAATATCCATTTAAGATCTTCCCTATCTCTATGGCTCCATGCATGGATGATCACTCTGATCTTCAAGAGAACCAATTCTGACCCTTGCTATCCTTTTTCAGTTAATCTATCTACAGAAGCAGTTGGGATCCTCCTTCAATTTATCTGCACTATTTGTATTCCTCTGCACACTGGCTGATTGTCAGCCTTCGCTATGTATAGCTTTTAGTAAATACTATTTTATTTCTTTGTTCCTGAAAATGCCTGCAAGAAAATGAATGTCAATGTAGTATATGGCAACATATATGTACTCTGATAATAAATTTACTTTAAATTGTGAATATTTTCATGACAGAACTGTCCAGTCACTAAGTCTTCTCCAACACATATCATTTCACAGAATTTCAAATTCTTAACAAAATATATTGTTCCCTCCTCAATATTGTGGTCAGAGGGATCGTCATAAACTAAGGTCTGTAGCAATTTTCTGGGAAAATCACGGCCTCCCTGTGACAATGGAATAACTGGGCGGAGTTGAGCACAGGGAACACATAACACTTGGTTGTAAGGTCCCACATACCCGTAAGTATAAACAAAGGCAGGCTACCTCCCTGGAGGTATATTTCACATCTATCTCACATGCATCAGTCTTCATTGTGGAAGACATTAGTAATATGCCAAATGTTAAAGGCTGTGAGGGAAGAGAAGTGGGTGCAGTTACTATTTCAAGGGAGAAGATGCTCAAAAAGATGAAAGACCTAAGGGTACATAAGTGACCTGGACCAGATGAACTGCACCCTAGAGTCTGAAAGAGGTAGCAGTAGAGATTGTGGAGGCATTAGTAATGATCTTTCAAAAATCGTTGGACTCTGATGTGGTGCCAGAGGACTGGAAAATTGCAACTGTCACTCCACTCCTTAAGAAAGGAGGAAGGCATCAGAAAGGAAATAATAGACCAGTTAGCCTGACCTCAGTGGTTGGGAAGATGCTGGAGTCAATTGTTAAGGATGAGGTTATGGAGTACTTGGTGACACAGCACAAGATAGGACAAAGTCAGCATGGTTTTCTGAAGGGAAAATCTTGCCTAACGAGCCTGTTGGAATTCTTTGAGATTACATGTTGGATAAAGAGGATGCAGTGGGCATTGTATATTTGGGCTTTCAGAAAGCCTTTGACAAGGTGCCACACGTGAGACTGCTTACCAAGTTAGGAGCCCAAGTTACTACAGGACAGATACCAGCATGGTTAGAACATTGGCTTAATGGTAGGAGGCAGCAAGTAAGAGTCTTCTCTGGTTGCCTGCCAGTAATTAGTGGTGTTTCGCAGAGGTCGTTGTTGGGACCACTTCTTTTTTTGTTGAATATCAATGATTTAGATGATGGAATAGATGTCCATTTAAACAGAGAAACGGAGAAATTTCTTTAGCCAGAAGGTGGTGAATTTGTGGAATTTGTTGCCTGACGTGGCTGTGGAGGCCAGGTCATTGGGAGTTCTGAATAATTACCACCAATATATACATATGGAACCAGAGGAGACAACACTCTCCTACCACTGTTATACTACCAACAAGTACACTTACTATGTCATCCTATGCCCGCAGTTTGTAAAGTTTAATCACCTGGCTGTACTTCTACTCCCAGCGTATAGGCAGAGACTAAACACAGCAGCAACAGTGGTGAGGACCAAGAAGGCTTTGTAAAGGAAAGTAGAGGAGCACCTACAGGACTACTTTGAGTCAGTGGACTGAACAAAACCCAGGGATTCATCTTCAAGTCTGAATGAATATGCCACAGTTGTCATCAACTCCATCAAGACCTGTGTGAATGAGTATGTGCCTTCAGGAATATACCAAACATACCCAAACCAAAAGCCATGGATGAACCAAGAGATTTGTAGTCTGCTGAGGGCTAGATCTGTGGCACTCAAGACAGCTGATCCAGAACTATACAAGAAGTCCAAGTACAACCTATGGAAGGCTATTTGAAGAGCGAGAAAACAATTCTGATTGAGCTTATAGACGGAATTGGCGGCACCTCTGCTCTGGCAGGGTTTGCAGGCCATTAATTTCTATAAACTGAAACCTTTGAGCTCAAAGCCTTTTATATGCACTTTGAAAAGGGGAGTTAAAAATACAACTGTGTGAATCCCTGTAGCATCTGGTGACCCTGTAAGCTTTACCCCAGAGCCAACATCAGAATATCTGTTAAGAGGGTGAACCCTCACAAGGCATCAAACCCTGATGGTGTACCTGGAAGGCATTGAAAACCTGTGCCAACCAACTGGTGAGAGTGTTCAAGGACATCATCCATCTCTTATGGATGCAATTGGAGGTTCCCACCTACTTCAAAAGGTCGACGATCATTCCAGTGCCCAAGAAGAGCAGGGCAACTATAGCCTCAAAGACTATCGCCAGTTGCACTCTCTTCTACTGTGATAAAGAGGTTTGAGAGTTTGCTCATGGTCAGACTCAACTCTTGCCTAAGCAAAAAACTGGCCATATTACAATTTGTCTACAGTGGATGCAATCTCACTGGCTCTCCACTTGGCCTAGGATCAGGTTGAGAATGGCAATACCTACATCAGGCTGCTGTTTATTGATTATAGCTCAGTGTTCAACAGTCATACCCTCCATTGTAATCAATGTTCCAAAACCTGGACCTCTGTACACCTCCCTGCGAATGGATTCTTGACTTCCTCACCAGGAGACCAGTCAGTGCGGATCAGAAATAACATTTCCTCCTCGTCGACAATCAATACTGGCACACGTCAAGGATGCATGGTTGGCCCACTGCTCTACTCTCTCAACACCCATGACTGTATGGCTAGGCACAGCTCAAACACCATCTACACATTTGCTGTTGGCATAACTACTATTGGCAGAATTTCAGGTGGTGACAAGGTGGTGTACAGGAGCGAGATAGATCAGCTAGTTGAGTGGTGTCACAACAACCTTGCACTCAATGTCAGTAAAACCAAGGAATTGCTTGTGGACTTCAGGAAGGGTAAGCAGTAATGAGCAGCTTCAAGTTCCTGGGTGTCAACATCTCTGAAGATCTATCCTGAGCCCAACTATTAATGCAATTCCAAAGAAGGAACGACAGTGGCTATTTTCATTGGGTGTTTTAGGAGATTAGCTATGCCACTAAATCCAAAGACTCTCACAAATTTCTACAGATGTACCAGACAGCATTCTAACCGGATGGCAATGACTACCTGACTTTCTTTGCTCTCTTCTTGCACTACTTATTGTAATCTATATTTTTTATTATTATGTATTGCAATGTACTGCTGCTGCAAAACAACAAATTTCATGATGTGTGTCAGTGATATTAGACCTGATTCTGATTAACTTTTCATGCTAATGACTTTGATCTTCTACAGGAGTTAATGGGGTTTCAGTCATATCTTCTCTATTTCTTGCTCCTTCACTCTTACCAATCTGCTCCCACTAAAAAGAAAAATAGGGCTCTTACTGTACTCCAAAGATGAGAAAATTTCCAGATGTTGGAAGTCCAAGCAACACACACAAAATGCTGTAGGAACTCAGCAGGCTAGGCAGCATTAACCCTAAACTTAACCCTAACACCTCTATGGAAAAGAATAAAGAGACTTGATGAAGGGTCTCAGCCCGAAATGTCAAATGTTTACGCTTTTCCACAGATGCTACTGTACTCGCCTTCCATCCCAACAGTCATCATATCATATTCAACAGATCATCCTCCTTAATTTCCACTGGACACATCTTCCTGCCCCCTCTTTTTTCAACTTTTTGACTGTTGAGAACATAAGTGATAGAACAAACAAAATTTCAAGCTTGCTGCTACATATCGTAATGCAAAATTGCCAGCTATTAACAGTTTAGATGTAAAAGTATCCCTTAAGATAAATGACAGTATGGTGCAAATCTGAATGCTGTTTCATATGCTGCCTTGTTTATTATTTATTGTAATACCTGCACTGTTTTGTGCACTTTATGCAGTCCTGGGTAGGTCTGTAGTCTAGTGTAATTTTTTTCTGTGTTGTTTTTTACGTAGTTCAGTCTAGTTTTTGTACTGTGTCACGTAACACCATGGTCCTGAAAAAACATCTCATTTTTACTATGTACTGTACCAGCAATTATGGTCGAAATGACAATAAAAGTGACTTGACTTGACTTGATATATTTTGAACAATCCAGATTTTCACAAATGTAAATTGCAACTTACTTGCAATTAATTATTGAATTATTGAATTATTGAATTAATTATTCTCATCAACCAAAATTACCAGATGATTTCTTTCAAATTAAGCTGATTGAAGAATTTGTTCAGCGGGCAATTAACAAATTACTTTGGCATTTCCATGAATCTTTAGTGTGATTAAACGAAGCCTGCACTGAGCCTAGATTAAGTCCAATTAGCTGATTAGTATTGGTTTAATGGCTTTCCCTTTCGAAGGCAGGGATTTTAACCTTTTCTCCGGCCTGAAAGAAAGCAGGGTATCTCAACAACTCATAGAGAAGGTGTCACTAAATTATCAGCTAAATTATAAAACGCCAATTACAGTGGATTGACTTTTGAATTAATGTAACCATTGCTATGTAAAGTAATTAAATGATTCTTATCATTAATGCTTGACAATCATGTTCAGAAATAGCTTCCAAGTACATCTATTGAAGTATGATTCAGGAAGCTGGTGTCTGATGAACATTAAAGTACAATTTTTTTTTGGAGTGTTCTATTTAGTTTTATTTCTGGTTGTGGAAATTTATATATAGAGGACAGTGCGGGCTCAAGATAAATAGCAACACTATATCGATAAACATCAAACTGTATTACAGTTGTAAAGCTAGTTTACTGGTAAAACTGCACCAAATTACAATGTTGATACACAAATATTATTTATTTTTAATCATAAACACAGAAAATGCTATTTGAAAGTGTAGTGCACTAATTCTATTAAAATAATTGTATCAGGACTTTAAAATACCAAGAAAATGCATTATTATTTGATTTGAATATTAAAGTTCATTGATGACAGAAATAGCACTGCACTAGTTCAACTTTTTTTATATAAAGAATTCAATTATCAATTCATAGATCCATTTAAAATGAAAAAAAGGGAAAACAAATCTTTTAACTTTACTTATCAACCTCACCAATTTTCTATCTGTTTGGGCATTTAAATTTCAGGAGATTTCTGCTTTTCACATGTGCTCCATCAAATACAGAAGTCTGAGACCAATTGAATAATAGATGGTGCCACAAATCATTGTGCTTTATGTGAAGTCCAGTCACAGGCAGTCATACCCCAGTTTGGCAAATTCGCCCTCTGATCTTACATCAGGTGGCATCTCAAGATGAAAGAATCCAATAATTTTATTGAAGACAGTGAGTGTAGGAATAGAGTGAGGTGGAGGATAAATGTGTGGCTGAGGGATTGGAGCAGGTGTCAGGGATTCAGATTTCTGGATCATTGGGATCTCTTTTGGGACAGGCATGACCTGTACAAAAAGGACGGGTTGCACTTGAATCCAACGGGGACCAATATCCTGGCAGGGAGGCTTGATAAAGCTATTGAAGAGTTTAAACTAGAATTGCTGGGGGCTGGGAACTGAACTAAAGAGACGGAGGAAGGGGCGGTTGGCTCACAAATAGAGAAAATTTTGAGACAGTGCAAGAGGGAAGACAGGCAGGTGATAGAGAAGGGATGCGCTCAGACCGATGGTTTGAGTTGTGTCCAAACACAAGAAGCATCATGAACAAAGCTGATGAGCTTAGAGCGTGGATCAGTGCTTAGAGCATGGATCAGTACTTGGAGCAATGATGTTGTGGCCATTACAGAGACTTGGATAGCTCAGGGGCAGGAATGGTTACTTAGAGTGTCAGGCTTTAGATGTTTCAGAAAGGACAGGGAGGGATGCAAAGAGGTGGGGTTGTGGCACTGCTGATCAGAGAGAGCGTCACAGCTGCAGAAATGGAGGAAGTCATGGAGGGATTGTCTACGGAGTCTCTGTGGGTGGAAGTTAGAAACAGGAAGGGGTCAATAACTCTACTGGGTGTTTTTTATACACCACCCAATAGCAACAGGAACATCAAGGAGCAGATAGGGAGACAGATTCTGGAAACGCTTAATAGTAACAGCGTTGTTGTGGTGGGAGATGTTAATTTCCCAAATATCGACTGGCAACTCCCTAGAGTGAGGGGTTTAGATGAGGTGGAGTTTGTTAGGTGTGTTCAGGAAGGTTTCCTGACAGAATATGTAGATAAGCCTACAAGAGGAGAAGCTATACTTGATCGGGTATTGGGAAATGAACCTGGTCAGGTGTCAGATCTCTCAGCCGGAGAGCATTTTGGAGATAGTAATCACAATTCTATCTCCTTTACCATAGCATTGGAGAGGAATAGAGACAGACAAGTTAGGAAAGTGTTTAATTGGAGTAAGGGGAAATATGAAGCTATCAGGCAGGAACTTAGAAGCATAAATTGGGAACAGATGTTCTCAGGGAAATGTACAGCAGAGATGTGGCAAATGTTCAGGGGATATTTACATGGCGTATAGGAACTGTGACGTACAAAGGCGGTTGAAAATCTAATCAAGAAGAAAAGCTTACAAAAGGTTCGAAAGACTAGGTAATGATAGAGATCTAGAAGATTATAAGGCTAGCAGGAAGGAGCTTAAGAATGAAATTAGGAGAGCCAGAAGCAGCCACGAGAAGGCCTTGGCGGACAGGATTAAGGAAAACCACAAGGTATTCTACAAGTATGTAAAGAGCAAGACGATAAGACATGAGTGAATAGGGCCCAATCAAGTGTGACAGTGGAAAAGTGTGTATGGAACCAGAGGAGACAGCAGAGGTACTTAATGTATACTTTGCTTCCGTATTTACTAATGAAAAGGATCTTGGCGATTGTAGGAATGATTTACAGCGGACTGAAAAGCTTGAGCATATAGACATTAAGAAAGAGGATGTGCTAGAGCTTTTGGAAAGCATCAAGTTGGATAAGCCTCCAGGACCAGATGAGATGTACTGTGGGAGGCAAGGGAGGAGATTGCTGAGCCTCTGGCAATAATCTTTGCATCTTCTCGGGAGAGGTCTGGAGAATTCTGGAGGATTGGAGGGTTGCAGATATTGTTCCCTTATTCAAGAAAGGGAGTAGAGATAAGCCAGGAAATTATAGACCAGTGAGTCTTATTATAGTGGTTGGTAAGTTGGTGGAAAAGATCCTGAGGCATGTAGTGTATATGGATTTCACCAAGGCATTTATAAGGTATCCCATGAAAGGCTTATTGAGAAAGTAAGGAGGCATGGGATCAAAGGGGACCTTGGTTTATGGATCCAGAATTGGCTTGCCCACAGAAGGCAAAGGGTGGGTTATAAATGGGTCATGCATGGAGGTCAGTGACCAGTGGTGTGCCTCAGGGATCTGTTCTGGGACCCTTACTCTTTGTGATTTTTATAAATGACCTGGATGAAGAAGTGGAGGGATGGGTTAGTAAATTTGCTGATGACACAAAGTTTGGGGGTGTTCTGGATAGTGTGGAGGGCTGTCAGAGGTTACAGCGCTGAGAAGTGGCAGATGGAGTTCAACCCAGATAAGTGTGAGGTGGTTCATTTTGGTAGGTCAAATATGATGGCAGAATATAATAACAATGATAAGACTCTTGGTAGTGTGGAGGATCAGAGGTATCTTGGGGTCCAAGTCCACAGGACATTCAAAGCTGCTTTGCAAGTTGACTGTGTGGTTAAGAAGGCATACGGTGCATTGACCTTCATCAACTGTGGGATTGAGTTTAATAGCCAAGAGGTAATGTTACAGCTTTATAGGATCCTGGTCAGACCCCACTTGGGAGTACTGTGCTCAGTTCTGGTCACCTCACTACAGGAAGGATGTGGAAGCCATAGAAAGGGTGCAGAGGAGATTTACAAGGATGTTGCCTGGATTGGGGAGCATGCCTTATGAGAATAGGTTGAGTGAACTTGGCTTTTTCTCCTTGGAATGATGGAGGATGAGAAGCAACTTGATAGAGGTGTATAAGATGAGAGGCATTGATCATGTGGATAGTCAGAGGCTTTTTCCCAGGGCTGAAATGGCTATCATGAGAGGGTACAGTTCTAAGGTGCTTGGAAGTAAGTATAGAGGAGATGTCGGAGTAAGTTTTTTTAATGCAGAGAGTGGTGAGTGCGTGGCTGCCAGCGACGGTGGTGGAGGCGGATACGATAGGGTCTTTTAAGAGACTCCAGGACGGGTACATGGAGCTTAGAAAAATAGAGGGTTATGGGTAACCCTAGGTAATTTCTAAAGTAAGTACATGTTCGGCACAGAATTGTGGGCCAAAGGGCCTGTATTGTGCTGTAGGTTTTCTATGTTTCTATTGTAGGTCCACATTTAAGGAGGTAAAAGGACTAGTTAATAAATAGTTCTGAAGTGACACACTTAAACTATTTCCTCATTATTCATACGTTGTAATTATTTCTTCTGCTTTTAATCATTTTGAAATAATGTTTAATCATTTATTTCCATGTCTTTGACAGAATTCAAAGTTCAGTCCTTATAAGCATTTTCAGTCAAAACCTGTTGGAGGAGTTCAAGTGCACATGCTCACCATAGCTAAGTAAGAGGGTCAGTGGAGTCAACTTCTCAGTAAATGATCCTGAAGGATGAGTGGTGACTGTTGTATTGTTCAGAACAGTGTGCTAAATGATAAATCTTATGGGTAACACAACAGCAGATGTGACTTTGTAATTAATAGCATCCAATTTTAATCATCTGCTTATTCAATAATGGTTATTTGTTGATTAAATCAGTAATTTTGAGAGTAACTCAAATTCTAGCTATTTCCTATTTTTTTTAAGATTAGGAATAGAGAAAAACTATAGAGAAAGCGGATATCCCATGTACACAGGCAGAGAGTATTGATTGTTCAATTTCCTCCATGATATAAGGGGAATCTCATCCTTAAATCAGAAGGTTACACAATCAACTCTGACTTCAGGTTCAAGCATACAGTACATGCTGATATTCACTGTCGAGTGCTGCATTGCTAAAGATGTAAATTTTTTAGATTGTGACTACATTTTTCTGTTTAGTGAGGGAATAAAAGACAATTCGAATTAAATTGTGCCCTGTGTCCTACCTAATATTATCCTCAGTATTTATTTTTCAACCAAGCAAAATCCAACACTTCCAGAAGCAATTCTATACAGTGTCATATCCTTCCAAATAGCCATGGATGAAGCAAACGTTTCATGATGATAAAGCTAAATCCATAGTTTGAGTAAATCAGATTCCTTAAGGTTAACATAGCCAGGAGTGGAAACAGGGGAGGGGGGAGTGTAGTGGGGATAAGCTTCCACTATCTATTAAATGATCCCAATGACGTGCATTTCTAAAAGATTCTGACAACCATGTCCAGTTCCTGGCCTTCACTTGTGGCTAAAGCCTGGTGGACCCATTTCGACAAACAGGATAAGGAGCAGAAGCAGGTTAATGGTGCCTTAAAACCAGTTGCTCTGAGCACATGGGGCTCATCTGTCATGGTTGGCAGCTCATCTCAGAGAAGTGCTGACAACTTTGATCTCAAACCTCTGATGCCCTGCAGCTACACCCACTCATGGGGAAGGCTTCGAGAGTAAAGCCCAAGGGAAAATTGCAGAGGTAGAGTCCCTACTGCACTAAATTGAACACTGACTGGCAACTTCTGTGACCCCACTGGTGCCAAACTGCGTGTCTCTGCCGTTCATGAGCTACATGGAGAGGGGGAGCCTGCTGCATGGATAACAGCTTGCTCTCCATATCGTACTTGCATATTGATGGCACTGCATCAACAGTGTAGATAGCTAAGACACAATATCCATGGTCGACCTTGACCAATGGAGAGCCTCTCGAGTAAGTAATCAACTCTGTTGCTTTGCCAGTGAATATTTCGCCTCCCACAGCTATTCACTCAGGCCAAGTCATACAATGCAGCAGTTTTGTTGGAGACCCAAATTTCAAATCTTACTTTTCATCAATTCTCAAAGCTATGGTTTTCCACCCCAACATTCCTTCTTTATTCATCCGTCCATTACCTTTAAACTCAATCTTCCCAATACTCCTCTCAGCTTGGCAGAAAGTTTGTACTACAATTAAAAAAGAACTGAGAACAGTAAAATTTAAAGTCTAGTAAAACTTCAATGTGAGCTGTCATTAATACTTACCTGAATAGGCTGGGACACTGAGAGTTTTAGCATCGAACTTTATGGGTGCTGGCTTCAATATCTGTAACATGAGATGCACAAAGAAGTATGTTGATCATGACAACTTACAGCTTAAGAGGCTCTTAGACAAGCACGTGAACATGCAGGGGGTGAAGTGATAAAGATTATATGTAGAGGAAAGGATGAATTTAATTTCCCATCACGTTCGGCACAGACATCATGGACCAAAAAGCCTGTTCCTATGCTGTACTCTTCTATGTTCTATAAAGATCAAAGTTCTAAGCAAATTTATTAAGGGTCTATTTACTAAATTTATTAAAGGTCTACTTGTGTCTTAGTTGGCCAGGAACAGGAGAAAGAGTTGACCAAGGAGCAGAAAAATCAGTGTGACTTTTTTTTATATATTTATTAATCCTCCACGTATGGACAAGAAAGTAGCAAGTTATGATAGGAAGAGATCTGATCATTTACCTCAAACAAAGTAGCTCAATAATAATCCGAATTTGTCAAAACAGTCAGCTCACCCTCCAAAAAACCGAAGAACACTTTGTGTACAAAAGAAAAAATATCCCAGGTCAGGCCAGATGAAGATACCATTTTTATACCCCAATCTCTAACAAGGCTTTTTTGTATTTTTAGAAATTCGATCATTTGACTGTCCTCCTCTTACCTACAGTACATTTAGGCAGAGATGAAAGAGCAAGGCACCAGAGGTAAGGACAACAGAGGTGGTCACAGAGGAAGAGGAGCAGCTAAGGGACTGCTTCTAATTGGTGGATTAGGCCATGTTCAGGACTTATCAGAAGTCCTGAATAAATACATTATAGTTGTAACAGGCTTTATAAAGACGCTCCTGATTGAGTCTTCCCCAACCTGAAGTCCCGGATAAACCGAGATCCATAATCTGCTGAGGGCTAACTCGATGGTGTTTGGGACTGGTCAACCAGGAAAGTACAAGTATGACCATCAGAAAGCGATCTCACATGCAAAGAGGCAATTCTGAACTAAACACGAAGGAAGTAAGACAGCTATGACAGGGCTTGAATCTCATCACCTCCTACAAAGCAAAACCAAGTAACAAAAACAACAAGGTTTCATTCCCAAATAAGCTTTTTTATGCTTGCTTTGACCGACAGAACATGGAGCCAACACAACCCTATGAGTTCAGTTTCTGAGGCCAACATGGATAATTTAGATAAAAAAGAAAAAAGCAAGTAAAAATAAATCTTTAAATTGTAGTAAAGCAATCTTTTAATTACCTTGGGGTTGTCCATAATGGGCGTCACTATAAGATCAGCATCAGTGTATGTAAGTCCCTTGATTTTGGAGGTCATATCCTAATGGTTGGTAAAGACAAAGATTCATGAGAATAAAACTGCCTAAAACACACAATGAAATTAATCTGCATTCAATAACCACAGGTAAATTAAAAAGTTGCACATTGCTGTGAATATTACCTGTTATTATTTATACCTTCATATTTACAATGGAAACAATTTGAACAACCATATTAAAGTGAAATTACAAGTCCACACCTTGGATCATTGATTTAAAGGTTCCTGACATGGACATAGCCATTCCAAGGAAATCACATTTTTTATATTATAAAACTGTCATATTATCTGAAACACTCAAGGTATCATAGAACTACAAATGAACAGAACAAGAAAGATGAAAGGGCATTGAGCTGGTTTCTCTTTCCACACATGCTGCTTGACTGGCATTGTATCTCCAGTCTTTTCTGTTCCAAATGCCCAGCACCCACCTCAACTACCATAAAGCTGACTAATGCGCTCCACAATACACAGAAACTGCTGTTCTTCCTCAAGTATCTACCAACCCAACTCACCCGGGCAATATAATCAAGAACTTCACCATTCCCAACACCCACCCCAGACTCCCCCACCCCCAAATGCCTCTGTTGTTAGACCTCTGCTGATTTTAAAACACACAACTTTTAACTACACTTACTAACCTTAGAGTGTTCCCAAACATTTTGAGGACATGCACAACAGAAAGTTAATTGTCTTCTAACTTTCAACAACAGACACTTAATACTGTACTACAAACATTTAATTGTTGGACCATATAATAGGCAGCATTTACTACAATTTCTATTTTACAATTATGCTGTCTTTTATTCTTCAAGCTTTGGTTTCTTCAATGAAAATAAACTGGTTCGTATCTAAACACATCATTAGAGACTGACAGGCAATACAGTGACCAAAATGTTTTCAAAAACTTTATTTCTCCCAATTTTCACATCAAATTGATACCTGCCCAGAAAGACAAAGGATATATCTCACCGGCTGCAGGCAACATTCAGCCATGCAAACTGAAGCAAGTTACAAACTTAAACAGTCATGCTGTCAGTCCAGAACTTCGCCACATTAAAAATACCCAAATATTTCAGTTTGCTTTACTGCTGGACACGGCAGGGTTATACTGAGGAAAATCACTTATCAGACCAACCCAAGCCCCACTATACTATCTGAGGACAAAAAAAACTGCCATTAGGAATGGCAAAGAAGCATTCAATCCAAATAAATTCAGGCAGATGGGGACCAGGAGCAAGGATTCTGAATGTTGAATTGGGTTCAACAAGAGATTTTTTTTTATTCAATTTGTTTAGAGATACAGCAAGGCATAGGTCTTTCTAGTCCTTAGACCAGCACCACTCAGCAACCCCAGTTTAACACTAACCTAATTACAGGACAATTTACAATGATGATTTACAATCGATCATCAAGTTTCCTGGTTGGTAGAACGAATGACCCATTAAAATAAATTACAAAATGCTTCTGGTCACTTCAGCTACCATTTGCATTCATATGCAATAGTGTCCTGATCCAAATACAACATTTTCTCTGAAAATTATATTATTTCAAATTGGATCTTGAACTCAATCAATCATCGTAAAATTTTCACTCTTACAGTAGCACTTCACTTTGAATATACAACTAAGTTACTGAATCCTTTTGTAGTAGTTATTTGCACTTTGGGTTTTATCTCTTCAAATAAGTCCTTGTTTTCATTTGAAATGCTCATTTTCATGACCACAGAAAGCTTTCATAAAAAAACTTACACAATACTTACTTAGCCTGAAACTTCACAATTCAATTAAACAATGTCAAACTTGATATTATGATTTACATTTCAAAAGTACCTTTCACAGCACAGCCTTAGGATATTACAAAATCCATTATAAACAACCAAATTCAGCTTAAGTATAGTTAGTGTTGTAATGTTGGAACATAGCAGTCAATTTCCACAAAGCAAGCTGGTACAAGTCAGAGAAGCCAAAATTCTTGGTACATGTTGGCATCAATGACATAGTTGAGGAGGTCCTGAAGAGACATTTTAGGAAGCTAAGTTGAAAGCTGAGAAACAGTACCTCCAGGTTAGTGATCGTAGATTGCTGCCTAAGCCACATGCCATTGAGGTCAAGAATAGGATGATTTGGAAGATGAATGCGTGGCTGAGGAACTGGTGCAGGTGGCAGGGGTTCAGATTTCTGGATCATTATTTACTCTAGAGAGGGAACAACCTGCACAAAAGGGATGGGTTACACCTGAACCCAAGGGGGTCCAACATTCTTGCAGGTAGGTTTACTAGAACTGTTCAGGAGAGTTTAAACTAATTTGGCAGGAGAATGGGAAATGGAGTGATTGAACAAAGGATGGGGTAGTTGGGTTGATGCAACTCTATAAAACTCTGGTTAGGCCACACTTGGAGTACTGTGTCCAGTTCTGGTCACCTTGATATAGGAAGGATGTGGAAAGGAAGGATATTGGAAAGGGTACAGAGGAGATTTACCAGGATGCTGCCTGGTTTAGAGAGTATGCATTATGATCAGAGATTAAGGGAGCTAGGGCTTTACTCTCTGGAGAGAAGGAGGATGAGAGGAGACATGATAGAGGTATACAAGAAATTATGAGGAATAGATAGAGTGGACAGCCAGCGCCTCTTCCCCAGGGCACCACTGCTCAATACAAGAGGACATGGCTTTAAGGTAAGGGGTGAGAAGTTCAAGGGGGATATTAGAGGAAGGTTTTTTACTCAGAGAGTGGTTGGTGTGTGGAATGCACTGCCTGAGTTAGTGGTGGAGACAGATACACCAGTGAAATTTAAGAGATTGAGAGGAGATTTGATATAGGCAAACAAAGTTATGAAGGGTATATTTCGGGTAAACGCAAACAGACTTTTACCATTGAGGTTGAATGGAACTTCAACTAGAGGTCATGGGTTAACGGTGAACGGTGTAAGAGGAACATGTGGGGAAGCTTCTTCACTCAAAGGGTCGTGAGAGTGTAGAATGAGCTGCCAGCACAAAAGCAATAATGATTTTGGCCTTAAAGAGAAGTTTGGAGAGGTACGTTGATGGTAGGGGTACTGAGGTCTATGGACTCAGTGCAGGTCAATGGAAGTAGACAGCTTAAATGGCTCAACATGGACTAGATGGACCAAAAGACCTGTTTCTATGTTGGACTGCTCTACGTCTCTATAAGACATAGGAGCAGAATTAGGCCATCTGGCCCACTGAGTCTGCTCCACCATTCAATCATGGCTGATCCTTTTTTTCTATCAACCCCAGTTCCTGGCCTTCTCCCCGTAACCTTTGATGCAATGATCAATCAAGAACCTATCAATCTTTCTCTGCCTTGAATACACCCAGCAACCTGGCCTCCACAGCTGCATGTGGCAACAAATTCCACAAATTCACCACCATTTGGCTAAAGAAATTTCTCCGCATCTCGGTTTTGAAAAGGCGCCCCTTCCATCCTGAGGCTATGCCCTCTTGTCATAGACTCTCCAACTGTGGGAAATATCCTTTCCACATCTACTTTCAACATTTGAAAGGTTATAATCAGATTCCTCCTCATCCTTCTGAATTCCAGTGAGTACAGACCCAGAGCCATCAAATGTTCCTCATATGATAGCCCTTTCATTCCTGGAATCATCCTTGTGAACCTCCTCTGGACCCTTTCCAATGTCAGCATATCTTTTCTATGATGAGGGGCCCAAAACTGTTCACACTACAGGCAGTCCCCGGGTTACGTACGAGTTCCGTTCCTGAATCCGTCTTTAAGTCGGATTTGTACATAAGTCAGAACAAGTGCATCCAGTATTATTTAGCATCAGTTCGTCAAACGTTTGTCTTAGTATATAGTATATACTTTACCTTTCTATGCACATAAAACACTTAAAGAAACGTATCTATTCCAATAATTAAACCACTGCGTTGCTTAGTAATAATTGTAGCTTTCATCGGGGCAGGGTCTTTCACATGCTCCATTAAGATTGTTTCAATCTTTGACCGACTGTAGCCTAACGCTTTTCCAATGACCAATGGTGTTTCACCTCTTTCCAAACGCTTTATATTTCCACTTTATTTTCAATCGCGATTGCTTCCTGTCAATGGAACAGAAACACTGCGGGCTGTGGGTCCCGACCTCCGCCGACTCCCAAGGTCCATCGCACTGAATTTCCCGGGTCCTAACGACCACCACACTGAGACAGGCTAAATGGAACAAGTGGGGGTTGTGCTGGGTTTGGGTATTTGATCCTCCACAATATTCCGTGTGGGAATTTAAACTGGAGGTGGCAGTGTTTTTTCTTACGAGGTCGAGTTGCGAGCTTGATGTCAACCTGGCACGGATGGTACGGTAGTCACTGGATCGACGTCAACCTGGCACGGGAGCAGTCTGTCACTAAATCGAACTCGGGAACCTCCGTTCTCCAGCCCGGCGATGATCTCACTATGCCACCCGCCGACCAGAACCGGGGGGGTGGTCAGGGTGAATCTTACTAAGAAAAATTTAAGCCAAATACAAAGTTAAACACTCACAGTGTCAACGGCAATGACATAAAATGGCAGACGGTGTCACGATCCAACTTAACAAGATGGCGGTGCGACGCAGCTTGCAGCGGCCACTCCGGAGCTGATTATCTGTTATTTGTGAAGTGGGATGCCGTGCGTAATCATAATCGATTGAAAACGGATGTGGGAGCACAGAGAAACATCGGGAAATCTCCAGGAAGACCTTCTTCATTGCTGCTGCTGCTGTGAGGTCCGGGACTCTGCTGGGAAGAACAGGCCCCCAAGTCCTCGGGGTCGCATTGCCAATGGCCATTGGCGGGGCTGTCTTAATAAGCTCGGCAGAGGATGGTGCTTGAAGCAGCTGTGCCGGAGGGGATGGTCATCGGCTCGGAGGTTCAACGGACTCGGAGTCCTTTCGACGGACTCAGGTCGCTTTCAGTGTGTGCTGCG
This sequence comes from Hemitrygon akajei, assembly GCF_048418815.1. Lineage (NCBI taxonomy): Eukaryota > Metazoa > Chordata > Chondrichthyes > Myliobatiformes > Dasyatidae > Hemitrygon > Hemitrygon akajei. The sequence goes on from NC_133143.1 coordinate 2,118,677, forward strand.
TCTGCGAGGCTGAGGCGGGTGGCGCCTTGGAAGTCCATAGCGGGGGTACTCCCTTCTGCCGCCGGCGTGGGATGGCGAGACTGTCGGGACCCTGGGGACTTGTGGAAACTGTGGTGATTTCTTTTGAACTTACAGTCCTTTAACATCTTTGGACTATTTTTACTGTGTCCATGGTCTGTTTTTTTTATCAATTATGCTATTGTTTGCACTGTTGTAACTAGATGTTGTAATTATGTGGTTTTGTGCAGGTCTTGTAGCTTTAGTTTTTGGTCTTGTTTTTGTCTGGTGGATTTGGAGCTCCTTCCGGAGAACACGCTAGATGGTAGCGTGATATTAATACGCAGCAGCCTCTCGGGACTCTGGATTGGGGATTGCCAAACGTTATGTGGATTTTCTGGTGTAGTCTGTTTTGTCATATGCTTTTGTGATAACATTCTGGGGGAACATTGTCTCATTTTTTAACTGCATTGCATTTGTGGTTTCTAAATGACAATGAACTGAATCTGAATCTGAAAATGGCCAACGGCGTTTTCCTTTTCCTTCCTCAGTCCGTGAGTACGAGTTGTCCATAAGTCGGACGTTCGTAACTCGGGCACTACCTGTACTCAAGGTGAGGCCTCACCAGTGCCTTATAAAGCCTCAGCATCACATCCCTGCTCTTATATTATAGACCTCTTAAAATGAATGCTAACATAGCACTTGCCTTTCTCACCACTGAATCAACCTTCAAGTTAACCTTCAGGGTGTTCTGCACAAAGACTCCCAAGTCCCTCTGCATCTCAGATTCCTGGATTATCTCCCTGGTCAGAAAATAGTCCACACATTTATTTTTACTACCAAAGAGCATGACCATGCATTTTCCAACACTGTATTTCAGTTGCCACCTTCTTGACCATTCTCCCAATCTGTCTAAGTCCTTCTGCATCTTACCCATTTTCTCAACACTATCCGCCCCTCCACCAATCTTCATATCATCTGCAAACTTGGCAAAAAACCATCTATTCCATCATTTAAATCATTTACATGCAGCATAAAAAGAAGTGGTCCTAAAACTGACCTCTGTAGAACATCACTAGGCAGCCAATCAGAAAATGATCCTTTTATTCCCACTCACTGCCTCCGACCAATCAGCCAATGCTCTAACCATGTTAGTAACTTCCCTGTAATACCATAGGCACTTAACTTGGTAAGCAGCCTCATGTGTGGCACCTTGTTTAAGGCCTTCTGAAAGTCCAAATATACAATATCAACTACATCGCCTTTATCTATCCTACTTGTAATCTCCTCAAAGAATTTCAACAGGTTCAGCAGGCAGGATTTTCCCTGAAGGAAACCATGCTGACTTTGTCCTGTCTTGTCCTGTGTCATCAAGTACGTCATCACCTCAATCTTAACAATAGACTCCAACATCTTCCCAACCAGAGGTCAGACTAACTGGTCTATATTTTCCTTTCTGCTGCCTTTCTCCCTTCTCAAAGAGTGGAGTGACATTTGCAATGTTCCAGTCCTCTGGTACGATGCCAGAGTCCAATGATTTTTGAAAGATTATTTCTAATGTCACCACAATCTCCAATGCTACCTCTTTCAGAACCCTAGGGTGCAGTTCATCTGGTCCAGGTGACTTAGGTCATTCTGCTTTTTGAGCACCTTCTCTCTTGTAATAGTAACTGCACCCATTTCTCTTCCTTCACACACTACAACAGCAGGCATAGTGCTAGTGTCTTCCACAGTGAAGACTGGTGCAAAATATTGATTTAGTTCATCAGCCATCTCCTTTTCCTGCCTCATTTTCTAGTGGTCCTATATCCGCTCTCATTTCTCTTTTATTTTTAAAGTATTTGAAAAAAATTACTATCTGCTTTGATATTATTTGCTAGCTTGCTTTCATATTTCATCTTTTCCCTTCTAATGATTTTTAGTTGCTCTCTGTAAGTTTTTAAAAGCTTCCCAATCCCCTATCTTCCGACTAATTTTTGTCTTGTTGTATGCCTTTTCTTTTGCTTTTACAATAGCTTTGACTTCCCTGGTCAGCTATGGTTGTACAATTTTACATTTGAGTATCTCTTCATTTTTGGAATACAGGTGGGCCCCGTTTTTCGAACATTCACTTTACGACAGCTCGCTGTTACAAAAGACCTACATTAGTACCTGTTTTCGCTAACCACACGCTCGCTTTATACGTGTGTTTACCCTGAAAAAGACTACAATGACCATGAAGACTTGTGTGGGCAGTTGTGTGCACATGCGTGTACGTGTGTATGTGTGTACGTATGTATGCATGAATGTGCATGCGTGAATGTGCACATGCATGTACGTGCCAATTTTTTTTTCTCCAAATCGATTTTAGCTCGCTGTCTTCCCAAGTTTGATAAGTGAAACTACACCGTACATACAATATTTCTACTTTATAAAGGGTGTATATTTATCATATCATTCCTGCTTTTACTATATGTTGGTGTTATTTAGGGTTTTACGTGTTATTTGGTATGATTTGGTAGATTATTTTTTGGATCTGGGAATGCTCAAAAATTTTTCCCATATAAATTAATGGTAATTGCTTCTTCGCTTTATGACATTTCGGCTTACAAACGGTTTCATAGAAACGCTCTACCTTCGAACAGCGGGGGAAACCTGTACACATGTCCTGCACCTTCCTCGTTTTCCCAGAAACACACGCTATTACTGCTCTGCTGACATCCCTGCCAGCAGCTCCTTTCAATTTGCTTTGACCCAACTCCTCTCTCATACCACTGTAATTTCCCTTATTCCACTGAAATACTGCTGCATCAGACTTTACTTTCTCCCTATCAAATTTCAAGTTGAACTCAATCATATTATGATCACTGGTTCCGAAGGGTTCTTTTCCCTCAAGTTCCCTAATCGCCTCTGATTCATTACAAAACACCCAATCCAGTATAGCTGATCCCCTACTAGGCTCAATGACAAACTGCTCTAAAAAGCCATCTCTTAGGTATTCAACAAACTCACTCTCTTGAGATCCATTACCAACCTGATATTCCCAATCGGCCTGCATGTTAAAATCTCCCATGACTATCATAACATTGCCCTTTTGACTCGCCTTATCTATTTCCTTTTGTAACCTGTGGCCCACCTCACAGCCACTGTTGGGAGGCCTGTATATAACTGCCATCAACGTCCTTTTACCCTTGCAGTTTCTTAACTCAACCCACAGCGATTCAACATCTTCCGATCCTATGTCACATCTTTCCATTGATTTGATGCCATTCAAATAGAAGGCGGAGCTTAGAAGTGTTAATGGCACCTAAAAGCAACTCCTTCAGAAACAGCTCTATTTTCATCTTTAATATCTCTATTTTCCCCTTTCAGGGATCTTTTGAAGACACTGACCTGGATTAACACGCTGACTACAGTTCTTTGTAGGAATGGGACCTGCTCTCCGAGTTTCATGAATGGCCATTGTTTGAACCCAAGGGCTCGGCCTAAGAGCACCACAGACCCAGTCACCATGGCATACCCCACAGAAGTATCTAAAGCAGTATACTTGTTTTTGAGGGGAACGGCCACAGGGGTGCTCTGCTCTAACTGCCTATTTCCATTTCTCTGACAGTCACCCAGCTACTCGTCTCCTGTTTTTTTTTAACACTGATCAACAGAAAAACTCGTATTTCAAAGTGACCTCTACAAAGTTATCTAAATTATTTACATAAAAACACAAAAATAATTGATTGTATAAGTATTCACCCTCATTTAAATTGACACACCAAATCATCACTGTTGCACCCAATTTGTTTAAGAAGTCACATAATTAGTTAAATGGAGATCACCAAAGTGCAGATAAGAAGTTTTAATTGAATACACCTGTACCTGGAAAGTCCAATTGCTGGTGAGTCAGTATCCTGGGAAATACTACACCATGAAGAAAAAAGAACACTCCAAACAACTCTGTGAAAAGGTTATCAAAAAGCGCAAATCAGGAGATGGATACAAGAAAATTTTCAGGTCACTGAATATCTCTGAGTACAGTTAAGTCAATCATCAAGAAATGGAAAGAATATGGCACAGTTGTAAATCTACCTAGAGCAGGCCATCCTCAAAAGCTGAGTGACTGTACAAGAAGGGGACTAGTGAGGGAGGCCACCGAGAGACCTTTGACAGCTGTGGAGGAGTTACCAACTTCAGTGGCTGAGATGGGAGATACTATGCACACAACAACTGTTGCCCGGGTGCTTCACCAGTTGAAGTTTTATGGAATAGTGGCAAAGAGAAGGCCAATATTGAAAAAATTCACATGAAATCTTGGCTAGAGTTTGCCAGAGGCATGTGGGAGACTCTGAAGTCAGCTGGAAGAAGCTTCTATGGTCTGGTGAAACCAAAATTGAGATTTTTGGCCTTCAAACTAAACAGTATGTTTGGTGTAAGCCAAATACAGCACATCATCAAAAATACACCATCCCTACCCTGAAGCATGGTGGTGGCTGCATCATGCTGTAGAGATGTTTCATTGCAGCAGGCCCTGGAAGGTTTGTGAAGGTAGAGGCTAAAATGAATGCAGCAAAACACGGGGAAATCCTGGAGGAAAACCTGATGCAGGGAGAAGATTTGTTTTCCAGCAAGATAATGTCCTGGAGTGGTCAAGTCCTCAATCCAATTGAGAATTTGCAGCTGTACTTGAAAATGCTCGTTCATTCATGATCCCCATGCAATCTGATAGAGCTTGAGCAATTTTGTAAAGAATGGGGTAAAAAAAAATTGCAGTATCCAGATGTTCAAATCTGATAGAGACCACGCCACACAGTCTCAAGACAATGATTGCTGCCAAAGGTGCATCTACTAAGTACTGACTTCAAGAGGGTAAGTAATAATGCAATCAATTTTGTGTTTAATAACTGTAATAAGTTTACACCAACATGTAGAAATTTGTTTTCACTTCGACGTGAAACATCTTCATAGAACCTTCTTCCAACTGATTTCAGAGTCTCCCACATAAGTTCTAGCATACTCTAGTCAAGATTTCATGTGTTTTTTCCCTCCAATAGTGGCTTTCTCTGCCATTCTCCCATAAAGCTGTGACTGGTGAAGTACACTTGCAACAGTTCTTGCAGGTGCAGCCCCTCCCATCTCAGCCACTGAAGCTTGTAAGTCCTCCAGTTGTCTTGCGTATCTTGGTGGCCTCTCTCACTAGTCCCCTTCTTAGACAGTCACTCAGTTTTTGAGGACGGCCTGCTCTAGGCAGATTTACAGTGTGCCCATGTTCTTTCCATTTCTTGATGACTGATTTAACTGCACTCAAAGGGATATTCAGTGCCTTGAAAATTTACTTGTATCCAACTCCTGACTCATGCTTTTCAATGACCTTTTTGCAGAATTGCTTGGAGTGTTCTTTTGTCTTCATGGTGTAGTTTTTGTCAGAATACTGACTCACCAACAGTTGGACCTTCCAGAACGATTGAATTACCAGTCAATTGAAACACCTTGTCTGCAAACTGCTGCTCTCCATTTAACTAATTATGTGACTTCTTAAACCAACTGGATGCTGCAGCGATAACTGGTCATATTAAAGGGGGGGTGAATATTTGTGCAATCAATTATTGTTTTTATTTGTAATTAATTCAGATCACTGTAGAGATCTGTTTTCACTATGACATGAAAGAGACTTTTTTCCATTGAGCAGTGTCAAAAAAACAAATTAAATTCATTGTGATTCAAAGTTGTAAAACAGTAAAACATGAAACTTCCAGGGGAGGGTGAATACATTTTAAAGGGACAGTATACAAAGTGTGAAGGAGTGGCAGGATTAGATATTGGACTGCTGGAAAATGTTGCTGGAGAGATAGTAATAGCAGACAAGGAAATGGGGCCATCCTGCATAAGTATTTTACATCAAGCTTAACTGTGAAAGAGACTAGCAGTTGTTGGACAATCAAGAGTGTCATGGGCCAAAACTGTGTCAAGTTGCCATTACTCAGGAGAAGGTGCTTGGGAAACTCAAAGATCTGCAGATAGATAAGTTACTTGGATGGCATAGTCTACACCCCAGGGTTCTGAAACAGATGGCTGAAGAGACTGCGGAAGCATTAGTAATGATCTTTCAAGAATCAATGGATCCTGGCATGGTTCCAGAGGACTGGAAAATTGTAAATTTCTCTCCACTCATCAAGAAGGGAGAGAGACAGAAGAAAGAAAATTATAGGCCAGTTAGTATAACCTCAGTGGTTCGGAAGGTGTTGGAGTTGATGGTTAAGGATGGGGTTTGGGGATACTTGGAGACCATAGTCAGCACAGATTCCTGAAGGGGGAAAAATCTTGCTTAACAAATCTGCTGGAATTCTTTGATAGACAAAGGAGAACTGATGGTGGTTGTGTCAGAGAAAATATTACAGCAGTGCTCTGGCAGGATAGATTAGAGGGCTCGTCACATGGTGGATTGGATAGTGGACTACTTGACAGATAGACCTCAGTATGTGCGGTTGGGAGACTGTAGGTCTGACACGGTGGTCAGCAGCACAGGAGCGCCGCAGGGAACCGTACTCTCTCCGGTCCTGTTCACCCTGTACACATCAGACTTCCAATATAACTCGGAGTCCTGCCATGTGCAGAAGTTCGCTGATGACACGGCCATAGTGGGGTGTGTCAGGAATGGACAGGAGGAGGAGTATAGGAAACTGATACAGGACTTTGTGATATGGTGCAACTCAAACTACCTGCGTCTCAATATCACCAAGACCAAGGAGATGGTGGTGGACTTTAGGAGATCTAGGCCTCATATGGAGCCAGTGATCATTAATGGAGAATGTGTGGAGCAGGTTAAGACCTACAAGTATCTGGGAGTACAGTTAGACGAGAAGCTAGACTGGACTGCCAACACAGATGCCTTGTGCAGGAAGGCACAGAGTCGACTGTACTTCCTAAGAAGGTTGGCGTCATTCAATGTCTGTAGTGAGATGCTGAAGATGTTCTATAGGTCAGTTGTGGAGAGCGCCCTCTTCTTTGTGGTGGCGTGTTGGGGAGGAAGCACTAAGAAGAGGGACGCCTCACGTCTTAATAAGCTGGTAAGGAAGGCGGGCTCTGTCGTGGGCAAAGTACTGGAGAGTTTAACAACGGTAGCTGAGCGAAGGGCGCTGAGTAGGCTACGGTCAATTATGGAAAACTCTGAACATCCTCTACATAGCACCATCCAGAGACAGAGAAGCAGTTTCAGCGACAGGTTACTATCGATGCAATGCTCCTCAGACAGGATGAAGAGGTCAATACTCCCCAATGCCATTAGGCTTTACAATTCTACCACCAGGACTTAAGAACTTTTTAAAAGCTATTATTAATGCTTTTTGAGATAGTGATTTAGATGCATATCATATTTTTTACTGAGTTAAGTACTGTATGTAATTAGTTTTGCTACAAGTGTATGGGACATTGGAAAAAAGTTGAATTTCCCCATGGGGATGAATAAAGTATCTATCTATCTATCTATCTATCTATTTGGGTGGAATTGAGGAATGGGAAAGGTGTAGTAACACTTATAGGAGTGTATTATCGACCACCTAATGGAGAACGAGAATTGGAGGAGCAAATTTGCAAGGAGATAGCAGATTTGTAGTAAGCACAGGGTTGTGATTGTGGGAGATTTTAATTTTCCACACATAGACTGGGAAGCCCATACTGTAAAAGGGATGGATGGTTTGGAGTTTGTAAAATGTGTGCAGGGTAGTTTTTTGCAGCAATACATAGAGCTACCAACTACAGAAGGGGCAGTGTTGGATCTCCTGTTAGAGAATGAGATCGGTCAGGTGACAGAGGTATGTGTTGGGGAGCACTTCAGGTCCAGTGATCACAATGCCATTAGTTTCAATATAATTATGGAGAAGGATAGGACTGGACCCAGGGTTGAGATTTTTGATTAGAGAAAGGCTAACTTTGAGGAGATGCGAAAGGATTTGGAAGGAGTGGATTGGGACAATTTGTTTTATGGGAAGGATGTAATAGAGAAATGGAGGTCATTTAAAGGTGAAATTTTGAGGATACAGAATCTTTATGTTCCTGTTAGGTTGAAAGGAAAGGTTAAAAGCTTGAGAGAGCCATGGTTTTCAAGAGATATTGGAAACTTGGTTAGGAAAAAAGAGAGATATCTACAATAAATATAGGCAGCATGGAGTAAATGAGGTGCTCGAGGAATATAAAGAATGTAAGAAAAATCTTAAGAATGAAATTAGAAAAGCTAAAAGAAGATACGAGGTTGCTTCGGCAAGTAAGGTGAAAATAAATCCAAAGGGTTTCTACAGTTATATTAATAGCAAAAGGATAGTGAGGGATAAAATTGGTCCCTTAGAGAATCAGAGTGAACAGCCATGTGTGGAGCCAAAAGAGATGGGGGAGATTTTGAACAATTTCTTTTCTTCAGTATTCACTAAGGAGAAGTATATTGAATTGTGTAAGGTAAGGGAAACAAGTAGGGAAGTTATGGAAACTATGACGATTAAAGTGGAGGAAGTACTGGCACTTTTAAGGAATATGAAAGTGGATAAATCTCCAGATCCTGACAGGATATTCCCTAGGACCTAGAGGGAAGTCAGTATAGAAATAGCAGGGGCTCTGACAGAAATATTTCAAATGTCATTAGAAACGGGGATGGTGCCGGAGGATTGGCGTATTGCTCATGTTGTTCCATTGTTTGAAAAGGGTTCTAAGAGTAAAGCTAGCAATTATAGTTTGATAATATATTATAATAACAGTCAAGCTGTCAGTTTGACGTCAGTGGTGGGTAAATTAATGGACAGTATTCTTAGAGATGGTATATATGGGATCCTTTGATCCAAGATGGGGGATGCTCTGATCCAAGATGGCGGTGCGACGCAGCTTGCAGCGGCCACTCCGGAGCTGATTATCTGTTATTTGTGAAGTGGGATGCTGTGCGCAATCATAATCGATTGAAAACGGATGTGGGAGCACAGAGGAACATCGGGAAATCTCCAGTAAGACCTTCTTCGTTGCTGCTGCTGCTGTGAGGTCCGGGACTCTGCTGGGAAAAACAGGTCCCCAGTCCTCGGAGTCGCATTGCCAATGGCCGTTGGCAGGGCTGTCTTAATATGCTCGGCAGAGGATAGTGCTCAGAGAAGCTCTGCTGGACGGGATGGTAGTCGACTCGGAGGTTCGACAGACTCGGAGTCCGCTGCGGTCAGGTCGCTTTCGGTGTGTGCTGCGTCTGCAAGGCTGAGTCAGGCAGCGCCGTGGAAGTTCATTGTGGGGGTATTCCCTTCTGCCGCCGGCGTGGGATGGCGAGTCTGTCGGGATCCTGGGGACTTGTGGAAACTGTGTGGTGATTTCTTTTGAACTTATAGTCTTTTAACATCTTTGGACTATTTTTACTGTGTCCATGGTCTGTTTTTTTTTATCAATTATGCTATTGTTTGCACTGTTGTAACTAGATGTTGTAATTATGTGGTTTTGTGCAGGTCTTGTAGCTTTAGTTTTTGGTCTTGTTTTTGTCTGGTGGATTTGGAGCTCCTTTCTGGGGAACGCACTAAGACGGTAGCGCGATATTAATACGCAGCAGCCTCTCCGGACTCTGGATTGGGGATTGCCAAACGTTATGTGGATTTCCTGGTGTAGTCTGTTTTGTCATATGCTTTTGTGGTATCATTCTGGAGGAACGTTGTCTCATTTTTTAACTGCATTGCATTTGTGGTTTCAAATGACAATAAACTGAATCTGAATCTGATATAATTATCTGGATAGACAGGGTCTGATTAGGAACAGTCAACATGAACTTGTGCGTGGAAGGTCATGTTTGACAAATCTTATTGAATTTTTTGAAGAGGTTATGAGGAAAGTTGACGAGGGTAAAGCAGTGGATGTTATCTATATGGACTTCAGTAAGGCCTTTGACAAGGTTCCACAAGGAAGGTTAGAAGGTTCAATCGTTAGTTATTAATATTGAAGTAGTAAAATGGATTCAACAGTGGCTGGATGGGAGATGCCAGAGAGTAGTGGTGGGTAACTGTTCGTCAGGTTGGAGGCCGGTGACTAGTGGTGTGCCTCAGGGATCTGTACTGGGTCCAATGTTGTTTGTCATATACATTAATGATCTGGATGATGGGGTGGTAAATTGGATTAGTAAGTATGCAGATGATACTAAGGTAGGTGGCGTTGTGGATAATGAAGTAGGTTTTCAAAGCTTGCAGAGAGATTTAGGCCAGTTAGAAGAATGGGCTGAACGATGGCAGATGGAGTTTAATGCTGATAAGTGTGAGGTGCTACATTTTGGTAGGACAAATCAGAATAGGACATACATGGTAAATGGTAGGGCATTGAAGAATGCAGTAGAACAGAGTGATCTAGGAATAATGGTGCATAGTTCCCTGAAGGTGGAATCTCATGCGGATAGGGTGGTGAAGAAAGCTTTTGGTATGTTGGCCTTTATAAATCAGAACATTGAGTATAGGAGTTGGGATGTAATGTTAAAATTGTACAAGGCATTGGTAAGGCTGAATTTGGAGTATTGTGTACAGTTCTGGTCACCGAATGATAGGAAACATGTCAACAAAATAGAGAGAGTACAGAGGAGATTTACTAGAATGTAACCTGAGTTTCAGCACCTAAGTTACAGGGAAAGATTGAACAAGTTAGGTCTTTATTCTTTGGAGCGTAGAAGGTTGAGGGGGGACTTGATAGAGGTATTTAAAATTATGAGGGGCATAGATAGAGTTGACGTGGATAGGCTTTTACCATTGAGAGTAGGGGAGATTCAAACAAGAGGACATGAGTTGAAAGTTAGGGGGCAAAAGTTTGAGGGTAACATGAGGGGGAATTTCTTTACTCAGAGAGTGGTAGCTGTGTGGAACGAGATTCCAGTAGAAGCGGTAGAGGCAGGTTCAGTATTGTCATTTAAAGTAAAATTGGATAGGTATATGGACAGGAAAGGAATGGAGGGTTATGGGCTGTGTGCGGGTCAGTGGGACTAGGTGAGAGTAAGCATTCGGCACGGACTAGAAGGGCTGAGATGGCCTGTTTCCGTGCTGTAATTGTTATATGTTATATATGTTAACATGACCTCTCTACTCTTGAACTCAATCCCCCTGTTAATGAAGCCTAGCATTCCATAGGCCTTCTTAACTACCCTATCAACCTGTGCAGTGACCTTGAGGGATGTATGGATTTGAAACCCAAGGTCCCTTTGTTCATCCACACTCTTGAGTAACTGACCATTAATCCTGTACTCAGTCTTCTGGTTTGTCCTTCCAAAATGCATCACCTCACACTTGTCCAGATTGAACTCCATCTGCCATTTTTCTGCCCAACTCTGCAGCCTGTCTATATCTTCTTGTAACCTTCGACCACCTACAGCTCCATCCACAACTCTTCCAATCTTCGTGTCATCCACAAACTTACTCACCCATCCCTCCGCCTCTACATCCAGGTCATTCATAAAAATCACAAATAGCAGGGGTCCCAGGACAGATCCCTGCGGCACTCCTAGTCACCAACCTCCAGGCAGAATACTTTCCTTCCACAACTGCCCTCTGCTTTCTTCCTTTAAGCCAATTTTTTATCCAAACAGCCAAGGTTCCACTTATCCCATGCCTCATGACTTTCTGGATGAGTCTCTCATGAGGGACCTTGTCAAGTGCTTTGCTAAAGTCCATGTAGACCACATCCACTGCCCTACCCTCATCAATTTCTTTTGTTACCTCTTCAAAAAATTCAATCAAGCTCATGAGGCAAGATCTTCCCTTCACAAAGCCATGTTGACTATCCATTAGTAGACTATAAAGAGGCAGTAAGTGAGCAGAGGGATCTTGGGGTCCAAGTTCATAGCTCCCTGAAGATGACTTCACAGGTTGATAGTATGATGAAGGAGTCATGTGGCATGCTTGCCTTAATTAATCGAGGCACTGAGTTCAAAAGTCAGGAAGTTATGATGCAGCTGCATAAAACTCTAGTTAGGCTGCATCTATAGCATTGTATAGTGTTCCGGTCGACCCATTGTAGAGAGGATGTTGAGGCCTTGGAGAGTGTGCAGGAAAGGTATATCAGGATTAGAGGAAGCTGTATGGAATGGGAAGTTTTCTGTGGAGCAGCAGAAACTGAGGGGTGATCTGGGAGAGGTTTATAAGATAATGAGAGACACAGATAGCGTAGACAGACAATTTCTATTTCCCATGGTTCAAATGTCTAATACCAGAGGGTACGTTTTTAGAGAGGGGATAATTTCAAAGAAGATGTGGGGTTAAGTTGTTTTTTAACTACACAGAGAGCACTGGGGACCTGGAATGTGCTGTGTGGAGTGGTGGTAGAGGCAGGTACATGAGAGACTTCTAAAAGACATTCAGATAAGCACATAAATGTGAGGAAAATGGAAGGATATGGATATGCTATACTGAGGGGATTAGTTATGTTGGCCATTTGATTACTAATTTAATTGGATCAGCCTAACACTGTGGGCTGAAAGGCCTGTTCCTCTGCTGTGCTGTACAACGATCTATCAGATTAGGAATGTGAACCAATGGGCTGGTTCAAAACTTTTCTCTGAAGTAGGCAGAGATGTTAAAAGATTGAATGCAATATTGCTATTTAAAATATTTTTACAGCACTACAAAATTATCCACACTAACTATAATCTATCCATCTCATATTTAAAATTAACGATTGATCCAGCATCTGTTAGATCTGAGGAGAGAGATCCATATTTTAAACCTTCATAGATGTGTTTCCCATTTATCAAAGTCCTTTTTATTGACACTGGCAATGACATGAGAAATATTTCCTCACTCTTCCAGTGCCCTTCAACATTTTATGCCTCACCCTGCTCAACTTTATAAAAGTATATTTCTTAAAAAGCCCAATTAGTTAAACTATCTTCTCCAAATCCAAATAGCATGTTATCCCTCACGCACTCTTATATTGAAATATACAAAACAAACTATAAATTTAGTACAAACAATTAAGTGACAAGTTTTAAAGTACCTTTGTTGAAATGGAGGCACTTTTTGATGAAGCATTCTGGGTCCCAATGTCATTCTGGCTTACATTCAAGCTAGTTCTTGGTCTTGGATGAGAACTGTTTCAAATTAGAGAAACATGAGCTGAATCTGCTTCTGTTCCCCTCCATGTTTTAAAATATATAAATAAGCCACAACAAATTACAACATGATATTTGCAGTTTCATATTCCCGAATAGGACCTTTTCATTCTGATGAAAGCATATTCCCATACCAGCATCTTAGCTGAACACTGTCCAACTGACTGAATATCCAGAATACCTAGGTTCGGGTTCTGGAATGGTTTTCTTTGTGAGACCTTGTACCTGATAACCCAATCCTGGTATTAGAAACGGTCCGATACTACAACAGCCAGGTAAGTACCTGAGTAAGAAGATGGACTCCTTGGAATTTATATCTAGAGCATTCCTTGGCTGCAAATCAGTCGGATTTTCTGCAAATTAAAGGAGGATGTAAATTAGCACTGAAACTTTCAACTGTAGGAAGGTAATGTATTCATAGAGAATTTAACATTTTTGGAAGTAAGCAAAATAAATCACACAGCATGACAGAATTCTTTTGAGATCTAAAGGAAGAATAACCAGTTTTTGTAGGGTACTATTAATATTTTTTCTCACATTGGAAAAATCAATCACAAAAACAATCATGAACATCCTGTTTCACCTCAGATGGTTGGTATGGACAATCGAGAGCATCCAGACCGGCTGCATCACTGTCTGGTATGGGAACTGTACTTCCCTTCAATTACAGGATTCTGCAGAGAGTGGTGCAGACATCCCAACGCATCTGTAGATGTGAACTTCCTACTATTCAGGATATTTACAAAGACAGGTGAGAAAAAGGGCCCGAAGAATCATTGGGGACCCAAGTCACCCAAACCATAATTTATTCCAGCTGCTACCTTCCAGGAAATGGTACCACAGCATAGCAGACAGGGCCAACAGGCTCCAGGAGAGGTTCTTCCACGAGGCCATCAGACTGCTTAATTCATGCTGACACAACTGTATTTCTACGTTATATTGACTGTCCTATCGTAATACTATTTATTATAATTGCACATTTAGATGGACACGTAACAAAGATTTTTACTCCTCATGTATATGAAGGATGTAAGTAATAAAGTAAATTCAGTTCAAGCTCTGTCTACTGTCACTAAGCAATTGCTTAGTGATAGTATCTCGTCTGTAAACTTGCCCTTCCTAACCCTTTATACCAGTCCTCCAAGTGGGACCTTATCAAAATAAAACAAATCCACTGGTATAGAATCAGCATCAGGTTTATTATCACTGAAATGAATTTAATAGATTTATAGGAGCAGTATAGTGCAAAGACAAAAACAAACTATAAATTACAAAATAAATATAGTGCAAAAATGAGGTAGTTTTCATGGACAGGTTAGAAATTTAATTGAATTGGCTTTATTACTTACATCCTCTATATTCATGAGGAGTAAAAACCTTTACGTCATATCTGTCTAAATATGCAATGTGCAATCATAGTAATTTATAATAAATAGTATGTACAATAGGATAGTCAATATAATATAGAAATACAATGGTATCAGCATGAATTAATCAGTCTGATGGCCTGGTGGAAGAAGCTGTCGCGGAGTCTGTTGGCCCTGGTTTTCATCCTGCGGTACTGTTTCCCAGATGGTAGCAGCTGGAATAGTTTGCGGTTGGGGTGACTCGGGATCCCAATGATTCTACGGGCCCTTTTTACACACCTGTCTCTGTGAACGTCCTGAATTGTGGGAAGTTCACAACTACAGATGCACTGGGCTGTCCACACCACTCTCTGCAGGGTCCTGCGATTGAGGGTAGTACAGTTCCCATACCAGGCAGTGATGCAGCCAGTCAGGTTGCTCTCAATTGTGCCCCTGTAGAAAGTCTTTAGGATGTGGGGGCCCACTCAAAACTTCTTCAACTGCCTGAGGTGAAAGAGGCACTGTTGTGCTTTTTTACCACACGGCCGGTATGTACAGCCACGTGAGATCCTTGGTGATGTGTATGCTGATGTCAATAGGGGTTAGCCTGTCTCTATTCCTCCTGTAGTCCACAACCAACTCCTTTGTTTTTGCAACATTGTGTTTTCTTAACACCACTATGTCAGGGTAATGACTTCAATGTAGGCTGCCTCATTATTATTTGAGATTTGGCCAATCAGTGTAGTGTCGTCAGCAAATTTAATTAGCAGATTGGAGCTGTGGGTGGCGACACAGAAATGGGTATACAGAGAGTAAAGGACGGGACTTAGTACACAGCCCTCAGGGGTTCCTGTGTTGAGGATCAGTGGGGCAAAGGTGAGGGATCCCACTCTTCCCACCTGCCGACGATCTGCCATGAAGTCCAGGATCCAACTACGCAAGACAAGGTGAAGGCCGAGGTCTCTGAGCTTCTTGTCAAGGCTGGAGGGAAGTATAGTGTTGAATGCTATTCTCACATAAGGCATCCTTCCTCTCCAGATGTGCAAGGACAGGTGCAAAGCTATGGCTATTGCAGTATCTGTTGATCGGTTGTGTCGGTAGGCTAATTGTAGGGGATCCAGTGTGGGTGGTAGCAGGCTGCAATTGTAGTCCTTCACAGGCCTCTAACAGCATTTGCTTATTATTGAGGTGAGTGCTACAGGACGCCAGGCCAGTCATCCAGACATGTACTTTTTTAGGTACAAGAAGAATGGTGGATGTTTTGAAGCAGGAAGGCACTCTACACTGCAAGAGGGAGAGATTAAAAATGTCTGTAAACACATCTGCCAGTCATGCTGCACACACTCTGAGTACCCACCCTGGATGCCGTCTGGTCCCACAGCCTTGCAACTGTCCACTCATTGGAAACACTTCAGCCTCAGAGATGACCAAGCTGCAGGCCACGTCAATGGCTCTCCTCAGGGACTCAGTGTTGGCAACGTCAAACCGAGCACAAAAAAAAGATTTAGCAGGGTTTCACGATGGCAGCACGGTGAAAGGCCTGCTTTGCTGAGCTCAGCCCTGCAACACCGATAATTCCGCATATAAACCGATCCGTTACAACTGTTTTTAAATGCCCGAAGGTCGGACATGAACATTGATGAGTGTTTTTGCTTCAACACCATGCCATCGAAAGGTACTAAAATGGCAGCCAAGCTGAACTGCACAGAGCGCTCGCCCGGGGCTGAGGAGCTAGCTGCTGCTCGCTGTGCTAACACGTTGGACCCTGCTTTTCGTCAAGTAATTCAGGAAGTTACGGAGAACATATCCAAAATGATGGATGAGAAGTTGGCTCCACTCTCTCTAAAACTCCAGAACCACACATTGGAGCTTAAAAATGTTGATACAAGAACGACCGAGGGCCGAGTCTCTGTGGTAGAGACTGTAACTGATCAAGCCCAAAGCCACATCCAGGCGCTGGAAAAGCAAGTCCAAAGCCTGTCTAACTATATCAATGATCTTGAGAACAGAGGTAGGAGGAAGAACATACCTGTTCATACATCGGTCTGCCTGAAGGTACAGAAGGCAGCCAGCCAGCAAAGTCTTTTTGAGGGCTGGCTGCCTAATTTCCTTGATTTGGAAACCAAGGCTGGACACATTAAAGTGGAAAGAGCTCACCGTACGCTGGCTCCAAAACTGGGCCCAGGCCAATACCCTCGACCTGTCCGTGTGCGGTTCCATAATTTCAGAGATAAGCAAAGAGTGATGGAGGCTTCGAGACGCTGCGGGACAGATGCCCAGGCTTTAATATATGAGGGATCCAGGCTTACGTTTTTTCAAGATTTTTCGGCAGCCATTAGGCGGAAGCGCAAGGAATTTGACCAGGTAAAGAAGTGGCAGAGAATCCAGAATCCAGTACTTTATGCTATACCCAGTGGCGCTGAAAATCACCTACAACAGGACCACCAAGATATTTGATTCTCCTGGCAAAGCTAAAACTTTTGTGAGCACGTTGGGCTAAAGAATGTATACAGTATATTGTGTAGCCCCGGTTATGGACGACAACATGCCCAATGGTCGCTTTATTTTACCTTTTAATTACTCAACAGCAAGATACCTTATAGGATGGTGTTTTGATTAATAGTTTATTTGTTTAAATTAGCTGTGCTGCTCCAGCCTGAAGGAGTTTAAACATGACGGTAACAAATCGGTGGATTGATAAATTATGCTGTTTCCATTTTTGACTATGTTAAATGCCATATTGGCAGTGGGGCAGAATATGGGGTGCTGGAAGGTTCAGATATCCCCTTTAAGTGTGGGGTAAGTCCTTTTGTTCAGCGCTATTGGCACTTTGTTTTTGTGTGTTTTTTAATTTACTTATTGCTGCTCAGCTGATCTTAAGTTGGGATTCGTCTCCTCCGGAGTCACATGATTGTTATAAAGGGTTATGGCCAGTAATACATTGAAATTGTGCACTTGGAACATTAAGGGGAGTCATTCACCCATCAAGAGAAAGAAAATCCAATTAAACCTGAAAAAGGAAAGGGTGGATGTCGCCGTATTGCAGGAGGCACATTTCAATGATAAAGAACATCTAAAACTGCAAGAGAGTGGATTTGATCAAGTCTGTTTTCCATCTTTTAATACCAGGAGTGGGGGGGTGGCCATTTTAATTAGGAAGAACTTACCTTTTAAGTTAGTAGTCTGCATTAAGGATAAGTATGGGAGATTTGTGATTGTTTCGGCTTCAATATATGGAGAGGAATATGGTATTCTCGATGTTTACTGCCCTCCAGCTCATCCTCTCAAATTCCTAATAGATGCTTTTTCCAAACTTAAAAGCTTTTCAATACAAAACATTATTGTAGGTGGGTCATGGAACTATTGATGGACAGAGTGCCTAGTACTCCCCCATTGCTCTCCTCACAGTCCAAACAAATCATGGGCTTATGTGGAGAACTGGGACTTGTGGATGTCTGGAGGTTGTTACATCCCTCAGACAAAGACTTCACATTTTTTACTAATCCACACAAGTGTTACACCAGAATAGACTTTTTTGTAACCCCCAAAACGCTCCTGGATTTAGTTGTATCCTGCAATAATTGGAAATATCACTATTTCTGACCATGCAGCAGTATATTTAAATATTAAGCCCAAAGATAATTCAGCACGATCTAGACATTGGAGGCTGAATCCTTTTATTCTAAAAGATATTTATAGACTACTTCCGAATTCAAAACTTTCCTATCTATTAATTCCAAATCAGCTAGTAGTCCATCGATGCTCTGGGAAACCGCTAAGGCCTATGCAAGGGGATTAATTATCTCCTACTCTGCTAGTAAGAAGCGACAAGCTGCGGAACAGCAGCGCCTAGTGGAAGCGAGGCTTGCGGCAGATGAAAAAGATTATATTAATAAGCCTTCTGCAGCCAAGTTACAGAATATCACAGCCCTACACTATACACTAAACTCTTTACTTACACAAGCAGCCAAAACAAAATTGACATTTGACAAACAACAATTGTTTGAACATGGTGAAAAAACCAGGTAGGTATTTGGCTTATTTAGCTAGAAAGAAAAATGCCTCTCAGACTATTGCTTCAATTAGGGATGGGACAGGAGCCCTCACTAGTAACTCTAAAATGATTAATGTTGTGTTTAAGAATTTTTATTCTAAACTGTATCAATCTGAGCAATGTAGTGATGGACAATCTAGGATAGAGTCCTTTTTTCAGGAATTTAGATCTCCTAGGCATTTCTTCTGAACACAAATCCCTCCTCAATGCTCCGTTATCTGTACATGAGATACAGGAAACTGTGAGACAGCTCTAAAGTGGGAAGGTCCCTGATCCTGTTGGACTCACTAGTGAATTCTATAAAGAGTTCACTATTATCAGTGAACTTATCAGGTTATTATCAGAGCCTATGCTAAGCATGTTCAATCTTGCATTTAATTGTGGTCTCCTCCCACCATCATTGAGAGAAGCTAATATCTCCCTAATTCTTAAGACGGGAAAGAGCCCTGAAGATTGTGCCTCCTACAGGCCCATTTCACTGTTAAATGTTGACTTTAAAATCTTATCTAAAACCTTAGCATTGCGATTAGAAACTGTTACCTTTTATCATAAAAGAGGATCAAACAGGTTTTGTAAAAGGCCATAGATCATCTAACAATGATTACTTGTTTACTTAATGTGATTCAGGCATGTCTGCAACAGGCAGTGAACATCTTGGTGGTTTCCTTAAATGCAAAAAAGGCTTTTGATTGTGTCGAACGGCCGTATCCTTTTTTCACTTTAAAACGATTTGGTTTGGGCAATAATTTTATTAAGTGGGTGAAGGTTCTCTATACAGACAGACATACTTTATTGATCCCGAGGGAAACTGGGTTTCATTACAGCCGCATCAACCAAGAATAGTGTAGAAATATAGCAATATGAAACCATAAATAATTCAATCATAATAAGTTAATTGTGCCAAGTGGAAATAAGTCCAGGACCAGCCTATTGGCTCAGGGTGTCTGACTCTCCGAGGGAGGAGTTGTAAAGTTTGATAGCCACAGGTAGAAATGACTTCCTATGACGCTCAGTGTTGCATCTCGGTGGAATGAGTCTCTGGCTGAATGTACTCCTGTGCCTAACCAGTACATTATGGAGTGGATGGGAGACATTGTCCAAGATGGCATGCAACTTGGACAGCATCCTCTTTTCAGACACCACCGTCAGAGAGTCCAGTTCCACCCCCACAACATCACTGGCCTTACGAATGAGTTTGTTGATTCTGTTGGTGTCTGCTACCCTCAGCCTGTTGCCCCAGCACACAACAGCAAACATGATAGCACTAGCCACCACAGACTCGTAGAACATCCTCAGCATCATCCGGCAGATGTTAAAAGACCTCAGTCTCCTCAGGAAATAGAGACAGCTCTGACCCTTCTTGTAGACAGCCTCAGTGTTCTTTGACCAGTCCAGTTTATTGTCCATTCGTATCCCCAGGTATTTGTAATCCTCCACTATGTCCACACTGACCTCTTGGATGGAAACAGGGGTCACTGGTGCCTTAGCCCTCCTCAGGTCCACCACCAGCTCCTTAGTCTTTTTCACATTAAGCTGCAGATGATTCTGCTCACACCATGTGACAAAGTTTCCCACCGTAGCCCTGTACTCCGCCTCATCTCCCTTGCTGATGCATTCAACTATGGCAGAGTCATCAGAAAACTTCTGAAGATGGCAAGACTCTGTGCAGTAGTTGAAGTCTGAGGTGTAGATGGTGAAGAGAAAGGGAGACAGGACAGTCCCCTGTGGAGCACCAGTGCTGCTGACCACTCTGTCTGACACGCAGTGTTGCAAGCGCACGTACTGTGGTCTGCCAGTCAGGTAATCAATAATCCATGACACCAGGGAAGCATCCACCTGCATCACTGTCAGCTTCTCACCCAGCAGAACAGGGTGGATGGTGTTGAACGCACTGGAGAAGTCAAAAAACATGACCCTCACAGTGCTCGCCGGCTTGTCCAGGTGGGCGTAGACACGGTTCAGCAGGTAGACGATGGCAACCTCAACTCCTAGTCAGGGCTGGTAGGCGAACTGGAGGGGGTCTAAGTGTGGCCTAACCATAGGCTGAAGCTGCACTCGAACAAGTCTCTCCAAGGACTTCATGATGTGGGAGGTCAATGCCACCGATCTGTAATTATTGGAGCCATAATAACTCATTGGAGCCATAATAACCCTTTGGCTACAATTCACACTAATGGTATTAGGTCGGATAATTTTAGTATTCTGGGGGGCAGCCTGCAGGGCTGCCCTTTATCACCACTGCTTTTCACACTAGCGATCGAGCCATTGTCTGAGGGTATTCAGCGAGATCCCAAAATATCTGCTCCAGACATACGACTAAAGTCACATAAAATCACATTGTATGCGGATGATGTTCTAATTTTCTTATCAAACCCTGCTATATCAGTGCACCACCTTATACAATGCATCAATTCATTTAGCACCTTTTCAGGTTATACAATCAACTTTACTAAATCAGAGGCTACGCCTCTGGGGAATCTGCACCTGGTACCTGACGCTCAGGGTGTTTTCCCCTTTAAACGGTCGCAGACAGGTTTTGTCTACCTAGGCATATTTATCACACCTACGTTGGATCAATTGTTCAAAGCTACCTTTACACAGTTATTTGACAAAGTCAAACAGGATCTTGAGCACACTACCCATTTCTTGGCTTGGCCGAATATCCTTGCTCAAAATGAACATTCTTCCTCGTCTGCTCTACCCAATACGAATGATTCCAGTCATTTTTACCTAACAAATACTTAAAAAAAAAAAAATGGCTGGTTTGTTTCTTTCATCAGGAACAAAAAAAGACCCTGTATTAAAATGTTTAAGTTACAGCTTCCCAGTAGTCTAGGGGGTCTGGATTTTCCAAACATCAAAAAATATCAATTACGTTCCTTTTTATCTTATATGGTTGACTGGGTTTGCAGGGACCCCTCCTCAATTTGGCTGGACATCGAAGCTTCACAAGCAAAATGCCCTCTTATTAATTTGCTTTTCCTCAATAAGATGAAATTAGTTAAGGAATATTGTCGCAATCCAATAACAATTAATAGTCAGGGCTTGGAGGGCAGTGCGACAAATTGAAGGCAACGCAGCGAAAACATCACCCTTCACTCCAATAACTGGCATAATGGATTCTAGATTTAAACTTTGGAATTCTAAGGGTATTTTCCATCTAGGAGATTTGTTTAATGATGTCTTTTAATCAATTAGTATAGAAATTTAACATACTCAACAAGGATCTTTCTCGCTTCTTTCAGATAAGAGATTATATACAGAAAAAAAATCATTGTTAACTGATTTCTATCGTTCTGACATAGAAAAGAGGGTGTTTCGTTCTATGGGTGAAGTCTCCATTAGTACTTTTTACAGCATCCTGCGGGAATGTTCTTCTGGAGAGGCTGAGCAGCTGGGAAGGGTCTGGGAGGAAGAGCTGGGAGTAGAAATTACAGCTGAAACATGGGAAGACATCTGTGATAATGCAAAGAAGATTTCAGTTTGTAACAAAACTGAAGCATTGCAACTCAAAATTCTGCATAGAGCCCACCTGACTCCAGATGGTCTCTCGAAATTTAAGAAGGGGTTTCTCCAATGTGTTCTAAATGTAAATACTGGAACTTTCACCCAGTTTTTGGACTTGTCCCAAACTTCAGGCATACTGGAGTGATAGTCTGGGTGAAATGGAAAAGATTCTGAAGATGGAGCTTGAACTGGACCCAGCGTCTTTTCTCTTAGGCTTACCCAGAAGTCGTATTATTAATGCAGATCAGAAAAAAACCTTTTAATATCCTGACTTATTGTGCAAGGAAGAACATTTTACTTTGTTCGATATCCGATAAGGCCCCTGAACTTTTTGGTTGGCGTAATCATGGAATACATTTCTTTGTACTTTTTGACATGTATGGTACACTCAAAAACAAATTGTTTTCATAAAACATGGCATCCTATTCTGCAGTATATAGATGTAAACCTGTCTGCAATACTAATAAGGGCTTTTGTATAGGATGTTGTGGTGATATCTATATTTTGATGGAAGTGTTCTGATACCTGATATCTGTGAGGGGAAAAAACGTAAATGTAAGTATCTGGAAATTGAAAGTTTTGTTATGCTGAGCAAAAAATAATTAAATTTAATTAAAAAAATATTTAGCTCATCTGGGAGAGAGGCATTGATGTTGGAAACTCCATTGCATTTAGCTTTGAAGTCTGCAATGTTGTGCAGACCTTGCCATAAACTGCATGTGTCAAGCTCCTGTACTTCTTCCCCGATGGTAGTGATGAGAAGGGGGCATGTTCCTGATGGTAAGGCTCTTTAATGTCGGATGCCGATATCTTGAGGCACAGCCAGAGGTTCTCCAGTGATGGAGCTGGCTGAGTTTACAATACTCTACAGCCTCTTGCAATTCGATGCAATGGTCCGCCATACCAGGCTGCAATGCAACCTGTCAGAATGCTCTCAACCCTACATCTACTGACGTTTACAAGCAACCACATCTCCGCAGAGCAGCTGGCACATCTTCTTTATGATTTTCTCCATTGTTGAGCCTGGGGCAGATCCTCAGAAAACCTGACATCCAGAAAAATACAATTGCTCACCCTTTCTACCGCTAACCCCTCAATGAGGACTGTTGTGTGTCTTCTTGACATCCCTTCCTGAAGTCCACAACCAATTCCTTGGTTTTGCTGACATTGACTACAAAGTTGTTGTTGCAACACAATTCAACAAGTTGATCTCTCACTCCTATATGCCTCCTCATAGCCATCTGGGATTTTACCAACAATGGGGTGCTATCTGCCAATTAATTGATGACATTTATGCTGTTCCCATCCACACAGTAATGTGTGTAGAGAGAGTAGAGCAGTGGGCTAAACGTATACCCTTGAGGTGTATCTGTGTTGGACATGGTGAGGAGTCATCATTGATCCATACTGACTGTAGGCTCCCGATGAGGAAGTCGAGCATCCAGTTGCAGAGTCACAAGTCTTAGAGATCAGTGATTAATACTTAGAGTCATAGAACACTACAGCACGGAAACTGGCCCTTCAGCCCATCAAGACCATGCCAAATTGTTAATTTGCCTAATCCCTTTAACTACACCTAGAGCATAGCCCTACCATCCACCCATTTATCCAAATCTCTCTTCAACGTTGCCATCAGACCTGCATCCACCACTTGTGTTGGCAGCTCATTCCACAGTCACATACCATCTGAGTGAAGAAATTCCCCTTCGAAATATTTTAACTTTCACATTCACCCTATGAGCTCTAGCTCTAGATTCACCCAACTTCAGTTGAAAAGTTAATGTTTACATCTGGTAGTCTCCTGAATAAATTGAGTTCAATTACTGAAGTCTTCTGGCCACCATTCGATCCCCTCCGAACTCCTCGACTCGCAGCTCAGGACCACCCGAAGTGGTCAACCAAGCACATCTATCCTCGTCTCCTCTCCTCGGGGTACCTCCTGGCCTCGGGCCCCCACTTGGGGTCCGTTCCTCGCCCAGTTTACAGCATTGCGTCCTCTCTCTCTCACCCCCTCGCGCTGATCTCCCCAAAAGCCCACCAACAATAGCTTACAGACGCAGAAGAAAGAACAACATTAATCCCAATTGGCTTACAAAGGAATACAATTCTCGTTATCAGTAAATTTTAACCCAAACAAGGTTCCAACACTCTCTCGCAACAAAGAAGCATTCCTACTTTTAACAAAACAAAGAAGCCATTTTGATTAACATACGCAGTAACAAAGAAAAAGAAGAAACCCCCCTTTACACGTATTCCGTATTCTGCAGTGCCCTACTATTCACAGCGCAAGGCCGCCCTGGTTTGTCCTTCTAAATTGCAACACTTCACACTTATCTGTTTTAAATTCCATCTGCCATTTCTCAGCCTATTTTTCCACTTGGTCCGGATCCCACTGCAAGCTTTGATAGCCTTCCCTGCTGACCACCATATCCTCAATCTTTGTGTAATCCACAAATTTGTTGAACCAATTCACCACATCAGCATTCAAATCTTTAATATAAATGACAAAAAACAATGGATCTGGCACTGATTCCTGCAGCACACCACCAGTCACAGGCCTCCAATCAGAGAGACAACCATCTATGACCACACTCTGGCTTTGGCCACTAAGCCAATGTGACATCCAATTTACTACCTCATCTTGAATGCCAGACAACTGAACCATCAGGACCACACTCCCATATAGGACTTTGTCAAAGACACTGCTAAAAGTCCATGTAGACAACATCCACTGTCTTGACTTCCCACAAACAAGAGAAGATCTGCAGATGCTGGAAATCTAACCCATTTTATGCTTTCCACAGGGATCACACCCAACCAGACTCCATTGTCCATTCGTTCCTGTCCACTGATCTCTCTCCTGGCACTTTGTATGTAGAACAAGTGCTACACCTGCCTCTACACCTCCTCCCTCATTACCACTTAGGGCCCCAAACAGTTCTTCCAGGTGAGGCAACACTTCACCTGTGAGTCTGTTCGGGTGATCAACTGTACCTGGTGCTCCTGGTATGGCCTCCTGTATATTGCTGAGACCCAACATAAACTGGGATTCCACTTTGCCAAGCACCTGCACTCTGTCAGCCAGAGAAAGACGGATTTCCCAGTGGCCACATTTTAATTCCTCTTCTCATTCCCATTCTGTTATGTATATCCATGGCCTCCTCTACTGTCGTAATGAGGCCACACTCTGATTGGAAGAGCAACACTTTATATTCCGTCTGGGTAGCCTCCAACCTGATGGTATGAACATCAATTTCTCGAACTTCTGGTAAAGGCCCCCCCCCCCCCCACCTCCTCCACCATTCCCCATCCCCTTTTCCCTCCCTCATCTTATCACCTTGCCTGCCCATCAGCTCCCTCGGGGTCCGCCCCCTTTTCTTTCTTCCATGGCCTTCTGTCCTCTCCTACAAGACTCCACCCTTCTCCAGCCCTGTAGCTCTATCACCAATCAACTTCCCAGCTCTTTACTTCACCCCTCCCCCTCCTGATTTCACCTACCGCCTTGTGATTCTCCCTCCCCTCCCTCCACCATTTAAATCTACTCATCTTTTTTTCTCCAGTCCAGCTGAAGGGTCTCAGCCCGAAACATTGACTGTACTCTTTTCCATAGGAGCCGCCTGGCCTGCAGAGTTCCCCAGCATTTTGTGTGTGCTGCATTAACTTCATCAACTTTCCTAGCAACTTCATCAAAAAATTCTATAAGACTGGTCAAACACAACATACCACACACAGAGCCATGTTGACTGTCCTAATCGGAGCCTGTCTATTCAATCTGTTTCAAGGACTCTGATTTGATGTTTAATATTCTGTGTGTAATTAACTCATTTTTTGCTGTTTGCATGATTTATTCTTACTTTTGAGTGTTGGGTGTTTGATGCTTTTTTTGAACAGTTTCCATAGTGTTTCTTTGTTTCATGGCTGCCTGCAGGAAGACGAATATGTCAGGGTTCTATTCTGAATACATTCTTCGATAATAAATATAATTTGAATCTTTAAAATATCCTGTCCTTCAGAAAACCTCCTAATAGTTTACCCACCACCAATGTCAATCTCATTGGCCAATAGTTTCCAACCTTATCCTTGAAGCCATTCTTGAACAATGGAACAATATCACTTATCCTCCAGTCCTACAGCATTTCAAATGTGTCTAAGAATGCTTTAAATACCTAGCCAAATCCCCAGAAATTTCTTCACTAGCCTCCCACAAGATCTGAGGGGACATCTTATCATCCACCCTAACTTGCTTTAAGACAGCAAGCAACCCTCTTCTGAAATCTGGATACATTCCATAACCTCATTATTATTTTGCCTCAGTTCTGTAGACTGTGTCCATCTCTCATGTGAATATAGATGCAAAAACATCAATTTAGGATCTCCCCCATCTCTTTTGCCTCCATCCAGAAATGACTTTGCTGAACTTCAAGAGGACCAGTTTTGTCCTGTTATCCTTTTGCTCTTAATATGTCTGTATAGGCCCTAGGGAATCTCTTTCACCTTCTCTGTCACAGCAACTTCATGCTTTCTTTTAGCCGTCCTGATTTCCTCTTAAGTAGTCTCTTGAATTTCTTATACATTTTAAGAGCTTCATTTGTTCATTTTAACCAAACGCTCAAACATCTTCATAATGGTAGACCTGAATCCTACTGGGTGATAGTCATTGAGACAGCTCACCCTGCTCTTCTTGGGCACCAATGTGATAGATGAACTTTTGAAACAGGTGGGAACTTCACACCACAGTATTGAGAGGTTGAAGATGTCCTTGTAGACCCCAGTTAGTCTGAACAGGTTTTCTGTACCTAGTCAGGGGTCTTCCACCTTACAACAGTTCATCCTCTTGAAGGATGTTCTGATGTTAGCCTCTTAAACAGAGACGGCAGGGTCACCAGATGCTGTGAATATTCTGACTATGTGTCTAATTTCATACAGAAACGCCTTCTTTGGTAAGGCAAATCAATATGGTGTCATAAACACACACTCATCTACACGGGTCTTGATAAAGGTGGCAACAGTTGTAGCATGTCATTCATTTACAAAGATGAATCCCTGAATATTGTCCAGTCCACCAATTCAAAGCGTTCCTGTAAACATTCCTATGCTTCCCTTGACTATAACTTTGCCACCCTCACCACTAGGTCTGCAGTCCTCAGTCTCTGCCTACACGTCAGGAATAAAAATACAGCCAGGTAATTAGGCTTGCTGAACAGAGTTGTCTGATGTAAGTATTCTTGACGGTGACACAGGAGTGATTAAGTGTGTTAGCTCCTCTGGTTCCTTAGGTGACATATGCTGGTGGTAGTTCGTCAGAGACTTCTTCAAGCTGGGTTGGTTGAAGTCACCCACAACGATTGGGAAGCTATCAGGATGTGCTGTCTCAGGACTGTTGATAACAATGCTGAGCTCCTCCAGTGACAAATCAATTTTTGCCAGGGATTGCAACTAGGATGACGGCAGATAGAATGGACGACACTTTACTGCCATATGTTCCAGTTTAGGGGAACAGAACTGCCATTTCTGTGCACAACGATGAGTTATCATAAAGCAAACGTTGCCACCTCTGTCTTTAACAGATGCTGCTGTCTGCTGGAGGTAAGCCTATGAAGCAGAGCACACATCAGTTCCTGCTGTCCCTCCGGTACTGTAGTCATGCCCTAAGCTCTTGAATTCTATTTTCCAGAGACTGGACATTAGCTAGAAGCATGGTTGTGGATTGGGGGAGGGTGCCCAGGGTTCCACCTTTCCATTTTACCTGGTGCCCTCCCGGACAGCCACGTTTCCTGAGACAATGGAGATGTCCTCTGAGCTTCCAGCTGCTGTACTCACTTCTGGCATGGTCAGGGGTTGCACAATTCAAAAGATTTGTTTCTTTTCTGAGATTTGAAACAATGTGACTTACTGCAGTGTCTCTGGTGGCTGATTTTAGCTGGAGTAGTTCCAAATGGGAGTATTTAAAGATTCCCTTGGGAGTTCCACATACAAAAAAATGTCTGCCCTCTGTTGCCATTTTGGAGATTGTGATTTATATTATATAATATGTTACGAATGATGAACAACTCTGATGGGCAGAAGGGTACAGAATCACCAATGCCCCCCCCCCCCCTTTTGGAGAATCACAAAATCACTATTATTTCGGGTCTGATACCAAGGAAATGAGAGAGATAACAGCAAAAGATAGTTGTTATTGATAAACAGCTCATGTCAGTTAATGAGAGAGACAACTCAGAGATACACAAAGTGGAATGTCTCCTCCTAACAAAAGCGGAACGGAACCACTGATTACTGCTATTGTCTCTTCGAGAAGGATTGTGTTTTGAGTACTGTTCTATTCATTGAAACACCTCAGGGGGCAACCAGAGGGGGTGGGTTTGATGGGTTGCATCATCCCAACCTGATTGACACCTGAGACCCCGTAAGTGGGGATAAAAGTAGGGTCTGGGGAAACACCCCTCAGACGCACCAGGAGAGACGCTACGAGACCGGTGGGGCTTGTGTGTGTGTCCACCCTTGCCTGGGTGACGAGTCCTCCACGGAACGGTCTAGCTAAAGGACGGAGGGGTCATACGTGAACGACCACAACAACAACGCATCGACGGATCAAGATCGTAAAGGAAAGTCGGCAAGTCAATAGCTGTTACTGTTCTCTCTCTCTCTCTAACAATTGCAACACAGCGACCAACAACTACTGCAACCTGCATGAACTGAACTGAACTTTATATTTCCATCGGACAATTCATTATCCCCTAGACAACGACAGAGCTTATTTCTTATTGATTATTATTATACCCGCACTTTTAGGTTTAGTATTGATGACGTATATTATCTGTATATTTGCATTGATATTATTTTTGTGTATTTTTACTAATACTGTTAAAAATAGTATCACCAGACTCCAACGGATACTCCTATCTTTGCTGGTAAGATACCCAGTTACGGGGTTCGTAACAACTTGGGGCCTCGTCTCAAGATCTGATACCAAATTGGAGGGCCAGTGAATCGGGCTTTTAAGTCCAGACTTTGATCTGGTTGCGCGGGTAACCAGACGGGAAACCAGCAAAGATGGACGTAGACGAATTTACACAAAACCTGACTTTGAAGGCGCTAGAGGAGGCCACAAAGACGGACTTGGTAAATATTGCGAAAGGACTAAATCTCGCAGAGGTGAGGTCGTCAATGAAAAAGTGGGAGATGCGGAGGGCCATAACTCAGTTTTATATTGAGCAGAATGTGTTTTCGGCTGAGGTATAGGAAAATATCCCTGAAAAGGTACCAGCTATTGGGACGGCTCAGTTAAGAGTTGGAAAAATTGAGGCTGGATGCGGAACAGAGGAAAAGGGAGTATGAGCTCCAGCTAAAGGAGTTAGAGGTGAAAAGGGAGAAGGAAAGAGCTGAAAAGCAGAGGGAGCATGAAATTAGGTTAAAACAGCTGGAAGCAGCTGAAAGGGAGAAGGAAAGAGCTGAAAAACAGAGGGAGTATGAGGAGAAGGAGAAATAGAGGCAGCATGAGCTGGACATGGAGAAGTTAAAGCAAGAGAGAAGGGTCCAAGGGGCAGACCGAGAGGAGAGGTTTAATGTTAGTAGGGAGTTTAGGTTAGTACCTCCGTTTGAGGAGACAGATGTTGATAGTTATTTCTTGCATTTTGAAAAGGTGGCAGTGAATCAGAAGTGGCCCAGAGATCAGTGGGTGGCATTGTTGCAAAGTGTGTTAAAAGGGAAGGCACAACGGGCATATGCGGCGTTGTCTGTGAAGGAGTATGAGAATTACAAGTAAAACAGGCCATTCTTCGGGCCTACAAATTGGTACCTGAGGCATATAGACAAAAGTTCAGAGATTTAAAGAAAGTGTGGAATCAGACGTATGCAGAGTTTGCCTACGAGAAGGGTGTGCTCTTGGATCGCTGGTGTGCGGCAGAAAGGGTGGAAGAGGATTTTCCGCATTTCAGAGAGTTAATTCTGATTGAGGAATTTAAAGGTTGTGTTTCGGATGATAGCCGGATGTATTTGAACGAGAAGCCGAATAAGTCGATATCAGAATTTGCCAGGTTCGCAGATGAATATGCCCTAACCCACAAGACAAAGTTTTCATTGAATAAGAGTTACCAGAAAGACTGTAGGAACTGTAGAGAAAGCCCGCCGGCTGAGGTAGAAATTCAGCCGGGAGCTAGTGGTAAAAGTAAGGAGGAAGAAAGGTAGGCTGGCAGGAGGGTTCCTGGCTTGACCTGTTTTAATTGTGGAAAGGTTTGTCATATTGCATCTAAGTGCTTTGCTCCGAGGAAGGAGACAGGAAAAGGGAACGCAGCAGTCCCTACAGGGTGTATTGTGTTGATCAGCAAATCAACGAGAAAACCCCAGGTAGATAAAATATGAGAGGGGTGTGAGAAATTTATTTCAGAAGGGACTGTGTCTGTGAAAGAGGGAGAAACACCAGTTCCAGTGCGGATCTGGAGAGAAACTGGAGCTGAGCAGTCATTGATTCTCAGTAAGGTACTAGATTTTGGTCCTGAGACTGGAGAGGTAGTTTTGAGAGGCATAGGAAAAGGGACAGAAGCTGTGCCTTTGCATGGGATCATTATAAATTGTGATCTGGTATCTGGACCAGTTGAAATAGGGGTGCGATCAGAATTCCCGAGAGCTGGCGTGGACGTCCTTCTGGGTAACAATTTAGCAGGTGGTGAGGTGTGGTCAGCAATGCAGCTGACGAGCCAGCCTGTAAGTGTTGAGGACTCGCCCCTAGGTTCCAAGATCTATCCCGCACGCGCGATCACTCGCAGCATGTCGAGAAAGGCAGCTGAGAAAGAGACCAGTTTAAATGAGTCCTGTGTTGATTTGGCCGAGACGTTTTTACCGACCCTGTACCAAGAGGGGTTAGGGGATAGTAAGACGGAGAACAGGGAGGAGAAAGAGAGTAAAGGAGAGGAGGTAGACCTACCCTTAGCCAAGAGGTAATTTATAGAGGCACGGAGTAAAGATGAGAAACAGATAAGGCAGTTAGAAGGTCCAGGGTTGGACATGGATGATCTGTCTGGCTTGACAGAACTGTTTGAAGAAGTTGAAAATTTTAAATGTGTTCCCGATAATGAAATAAGGGCAGTCCTAGATGAAAATGGATGCCATTACCTTGAAGGAGTCTGCTGGGTTAGCAGATGAGGTTGTTTTAACCCGCAGGGTTGAGTTTACTCCGGAAGGGAGTTGCCCAGAGAGTAACTGGGAGGATCAGGGGAACTTAGAATTTGAAAAGGGGACGGGTATTGAAAGCCTGGAAGAGGCAGATGTCCCATCTGAGTGTGTTCAAGATGTGGATGCACATGGTACTGAACCTAGTAATGAAACTCAGGAAAAGTCCGAGGTATCTGATTTAGTTGAAAAGGAATGCAGTCCTTTTGGGTCAGATGGACTTGGTTCAGTGAAGAGAGGGTTAACCTTGGTACTAGTGGGAAGTGAGAATTCCCAGTTGTTTGTGTTAGAAGGTGTGTTAAAAGTTAGTGAGGAGATGGGAGCTGGTGATGTGGATATTATTATTGAAGGAGAAGGGAAAAGTGTAGTTCCTAAATTGAATAAAGAAAATCTAAAGTCTGGATTGGTTTCAGAAGCAGTAACCAGGCTGAAGGAACAATGGCTTGTTAACAAGGTGCCTGCAAATCAATTACAGTTTGATTTGGAATGTAAAGGTACCCCACTCGCTAATGTTATTCAAGGGTGTGCTGTGAAGAGGCAGAATTTGAAATGTTGTTTGGACAAAGAGGGATCACTTGCAGATGTGAAACTGAAAATTTAATAGAATGAAGGGTCCTGAAGATAAAACTAATGACTTGCTTAAAACTAAAGAATTGTGTGGAAGTTCAGCAGATGGGCTAAGTTGGGAAAACGTTGTTGATAAAATGACTCCTATGAAAGGAGTATGCAAAAGCCTATTCCACACTGGTGAGCAAGCTAACCATGTGAGAGTTAAATGGAAAAGAGGCAAAGGTTGACAAAATGCCACTTTAAATAGCAGGATCTGGTTTTGAGGGATTTCGACAAAGCATGTAAATAATAAAGACAACACCATGGAAGATTGACTGTTAAGTGTAAAAGTAAAATAAAGATTAGTTTTTGCATAAACTTTTGTAATGTACTACAGAATAATCACACATGTATTGGTCCACATTTTGTAATATATACTTAAGATCACAACCCTTTAGTTTTGTTTTTGCTGAAGGAATAAAAATGGGTGGTTATTAAATTGGAGTCTGATGCTACAGGAATTTATTAAGGTACAAGATATTAAAGGAAGTGATAATGTACTCGCTGACTGTTTATCTAGATGCTAAGTTGAATGTATATCTGTATTACTCCGTAGTGAAAAACTCTTTTGTATTGTGTTAGATTCTGAAATTCTGTAAGACTCTGTATTAGTTAATTTTCCCCTTCGGTGCAAATTCTTAGAAGGATGGGGGTGTTACGAATGATGAACAACTCTGATGGGCAGAAGGGCACAGAATCACCAATGCCCCCCCCCCCCCTTTTGGAGAATCACAAAATCGCTATTATTTCCGGTCTGATACCAAGGAAATGAGAGAGATAACAGCAAAAGATAGTTGTTATTGATAAAGAGCTCATGTCAGTTAATGAGAGAGAGACAACTCAGAGATACACAAAGTGGAATGTCTCCTCCTAACAAAAGCGGAACGGAACCACTGATTACTGCTATTGTCTCTTGGAGAAGGATTGTGTTTTGAGTACTGTTCTATTCATTGAAACCCCTCGGGGCAACCAGAGGGGGCGGGTTTGATGGGTTGCATCATCCCAACCTGATTGACACCTGAGACCCTGTGAGTGGGGATAAAAGTAGGGTCTGGGGAAACACCCCTCAGACGCACCAGGTGAGATGCTACGAGACCGGTGGGGCTTGTGTGTGTGTCCACCCTTGCCTGGGTGACGAGTCTTCCACGGAACGGTCTAGCTAAAGGACGGAGGGGTCATACGTGAACGACCACAACAACAACGCATCGACGGATCAAGATCGTAAAGGAAAGTC
Source organism: Hemitrygon akajei (assembly GCF_048418815.1). Taxonomy (NCBI): domain Eukaryota; kingdom Metazoa; phylum Chordata; class Chondrichthyes; order Myliobatiformes; family Dasyatidae; genus Hemitrygon; species Hemitrygon akajei. The sequence goes on from NC_133143.1 coordinate 2,151,649, forward strand.
GGCAAGTCAATAGCTGTTACTGTTCGTTCTCTCTCTCTCTCTCTCTCTCTCTCTCTAACAATTGCAACACAGCGACCAACAACTACCGCAGCCTGCATGAACTGAACTGAACTTTATATTTCCATCGGACAATTCATTATCCCCTAGACAACGATAGAGCTTATTTCTTATTGATTATTATTATACCCGCACTTTTAGGTTTAGTATTGATGACGTATATTATCTGTATATTTGCATTGATATTATTTTTGTGTATTTTTACTAATAAATACTGTTAAAAATAGTATCACCAGACTCCATCGGATACTCCTATCTTTGCTGGTAAGATCCCCAGTTACGGGGTTCGTAACAAATACATTCTATAATTCCTCATCATTACTTCCTAACAGAATAAGATTCAAATTTATTAACCTCTACATGGAATCTCAAAACTTCCTGATCAATTTAACCTCAATAGGCTGGCAAAAAAATCTTGTAACACTCAGGCAACATGTTGTCAACATGCTTCTTGCCTTCACATCTCTGCATCTTGAAGACTTCTGTACTGTCACTGACATGAATCTTCTGTACTCCGACTGCCAATTATAGAAAATTCAAGCCAACTGAAAAGGAGGAGCAGGAGCTTAGGAGAGACAATAGCACCTAACAGCAATTCCTTTGCTTGCATCTTCAGAAACAGCTCTACTTTTATCTTTAATATCTCCATTTTCCCCTTTCAAGGCTCTTTTGAAGACCTTCAGTTCTTTGTGGGAATGGGAGACACTCTCGGGGTCTCACGACTGGCCATTATGCGATATGCCAAGGACGCGGCCTAGAAGATCATCTTGTCTTCAGAGTTTCGGGATTTCATGGCTCTGGAGGCAGGCAGACTCCAGGTCGGTGCCTCTGAAGAAAAGCAGGCTGTCGTGCGAGATGGAAGATCTCCATCTGTGTACCCAGAGACCCGAGTTCTTTGGGCACAGAGCTCGGAAAAAGCTACACAATGGACTTGTAACATCATAAATCAGCAGGTTGTTTGTTATGACTCCCCCCTCGCTCTTTTTCCCTTATTAGGGCAAGAGAGAGCCTAGTATGTCAAGTTCCCAGGTGAATCAGTAGTCCTTGGAGTACTGCAAGTCTGTATCTTTATTGATTCTTTGCTGCATGCATGAGTGCTCGGTGGTGGGGGGGGCGCTAATGCTTTTTTTTTGCTGGTGGGGGAGGAGGGATCGATGCTTTGCTGCTGCTTGTCCATGGGAGCAGGAGCTGGGGGAGGGGCATTGAGGTTCTAACATTTAACTGTCATTCATTCTTTGGGGCACTTCTCTGTTTTCACAGATAGTTGCAAGAAACAATTATCTCAAGATGCATATTATTTATATTTCTGTGACATTAAATGTATTTTAAAATCCTACAATTTAAATACAATATGGCCATACTTTTCATTGTAAAGCAAATAGCTTTCAGGAGGAGGTTTGCTGAGGCTCAGTAATTGTATTTTAGATTGGATTGGAGAGGGTACAGAGGAGATTCACCAAGATGTCCCTGGGAAGAAACATTTTACTTATGAGGAGACAGGATAGGTGGAGTTTGTTTTCCTTGGAATGGTGGCTAATGAGGGACTGGAAGAAGGTGTACAAAATTGAGGGGCATAGACAGGGTAGATTTTTAAAGATTTTTTTTCATAGTGGAGGCACTTTAGACTACTTAAATTTAGAGGATCTGAGGGGAAAAAAATCTCCCTGAGGGCATCACAGAGTTTTACAGTGTGGAAGCATGTCCATGCTGACCATCTAGCATCCAGTAACACAAATGCAACATGAATCTCATTGTCTATGAAATTCTCCCCAGGATCCAATTCACCTATCAATTTATATGTTTGGGATACAAAAAGAAATTGGAGCACCCAGAGAAAACCCACACACTCAGAGAATGTGCAAACTCCACACAGAGAGCACCGGAGATCAGGATTAATCCCAGTTCTAAAACTGCATACTATGCCACCTATTAGTTAGAATCTGATAATATACAGCTTGAATCGATGGTGGAACAGGGTATGTTCACAACATTTAAGTCATATCTGGAACATTTAAATTGCCAAAGCAATGAAGTGCTGGGAAATGGGATTTGTCTTAATCATTCACATTGAAAAAAAAATGGCTTTATTTGTCAAGTTTACGACAAAACATGAAGTGAGGATTGTAGAGGCAGCGCACAAGTATTGCTATGCTTCCAGCGCCATTGTACCATCCCACAACTCACCAACCCAAATCACACGTTTTCGGAACGTGGGAGGAAAGCAGAGCACCCTGGGGAATCACACTGAGTCACAGGGACAATATACCCCTAACTTGAAAAAAAGATTTTGTCTGCCTCCCTTATCTCTGGCTCATATAATTTTATGTTTCTTTTGTTAATGTTCAGTCTCCTTCAATTAAGGAAAAGCAAGCGCAGCCTATCCAATCTGTTTCCATAAACAAATAGCTTGAGATCATTCCACATTGATTTACAAGTATTTGAAACTAATTGCATACATTAAAAATGAACCAGCACATTAAAGAAAAAAGAATAATCTGTTTTCTTTTTACAGACATGTCACACGGACAAAAAACCATTATTTTACCTAATTTGTATGATGGCAGTTGATGGTTGCTGTTCATTTTGATGCTTGATTCTTGCAGATTTTTGCTTCCTCTGCTGTGTTGCAATTCACTAGGAGTGATTGAGGAAGAAACCTCACTGTTACCACTAAAGATAAAATCAGAATCAATATGTGAGACTATTTCTAGAGTTTAAAATAAAGTAGAACTTGCTCTGTTATATATTGAAAATTGGCATGTTTATGTGTAATCTGCTGTCATGATCCCTGACTTGGGAGATCAGTACTCATAATAAATTCAAAATATCCTCCATAAAAACAAAATTGAACCAAAATGAACTAACTTGCATTAGCAACGTTTTGTAGTAATGCTTATTTTCAAAGGTCTGCTCCATTTGAAGTGGACAAATGAAAAGAATAACAAAGCAAACATTTGTGATGGCTTTCGATAATTAAACAACATATTGCAGTATCTGTCTTAAACTAAATTTGGAACCGTCCAACTGAAGGAGTTGAAACAAAAAACACCAAGAACTCAGTAGGAAGAACATAGCAGTCAGGCAGCATCACTGGAAAATGAAACAGAGCTAACATTTTAGGATAAAGACCCCTCATCCTTTCTGATGTCCATCCTCAATTAAGGAAGTACCTACAATCGAAATGACTAAGATAAGGCTGAAAGCATTTGAGTCATGCAGCACAGAGGGATCTTGTCAGCCACTATGTCTGTCCTGATCAAACAGACATCTACACTAACCCCATCTTTCCTTCCTTTCCTCGCAAATTCTCTTTGTATCCACAGAAGCTAGGGACAATTTACAGAAGCAAATTAACCTAGCAGCCAGCACATTTTGGGATGTGGCAGGAAATGCAGGGTATATAGTGTGCTATTCTGTTCACCACACTATGGGAAGAATGTGGCTCACTGGAGAAAGTACAAAGAAGACTCATCAGGATGTTGACTGGAATGGAGGACCATTTTGTGGGAAGAGATTGGGTAGGCTGGACTTCTTTTCCCTTGGTCATAGACTAACAATAGAAACATATAAAATAATAAGACCCAGAGATAGGAGAGACAGTCAAAATCACATTCCCATGGTAGGAGTATCAAAGACCAGAGTGCATAGGTTTAAAGTGAAAGGAAAGTTTTACATGGGATTTGAAGATATTATTTTGCACACAAGGTGGTGAATATCTGCTGTCAGAGGAGGTGGCAGCATCAGAAATTATTATGTTTTAGAGATATTTGGTCATTTATTTAAATAAACAAGGCAAAGGAGGATATGATCCTAGAGACACAAGAGTCTGCAGTTGCTAGAAAGTGGAGCAATAAATAAACGACTGGAAGAACTCAGCACATGACAGCAAAGATATGATCCCATTGCGGGCAAATGTGATTTAGTTTACATGGGTAAAGCATCAGCATGGACTTTGTGGGCTGACGGCCTGTTTCCGCGCTGTCCTGCTCTATGATTTCATCCAGGACTCTGATTCCACCACTGACCCTGGACACCTTCACACTGCTCTGCAACCTCCAGCCTACAGCTTAACCATCTGCAGCTCCATGCCAATATTTTACATGCAGCCGCTGGACCCCCGGTCTCCCCTACCCCATCTCCACTCTGCAACCCCATGTCTCTCAGGCCCCATCATAAGCTCACGGATCCTTGGAGCCTCCATCTTCCTCCCACCCACCTTTCCTGAACACCCCAACCTCCTCTCCCCTCTGACACCACCAGCTCTCTTCCCCTCATGATGCCAGCTCTAAACCTTGCCACATCTTCACTATTCTCTCTGAACTACCCATCTCTCAGGCAGAACGTCCTGACATCAGTAAGGGCCTCACCTTTGTCCCCCTACGCCCGCACCTCAGTGAGTTCCACACCCCCCATGATATCAAGCTCTTCTTCCATCGCCTCCATCTCTGAACCTACTTCTTTGGCAAGGATTCCACACCCCACACTGATGACCCGTTCTCCCATCTTCAACCCTTCTCCTCTTCTTGTACACCCCACTGTGGTTCTCTGCCTGTTCTGGAACTTTTCATCTCAAACTGCCGACGAGACAGCAACTGCCTCGACTTCAGCACTCCTCTCTCCTCTTGCAACCTCACCCTCTCTGAACACCACTCTCTCTGCACCAATTCCAACCTTACCATCAAACCCACGGACAAAGGGGGTCCTGTTGTCATGTGGCACACCGATTTCTACCTTGCTGAGCCCAGGTGGCAACTCTCAGACATCTCCACATACCTACCCCTCAAGGAGGATCCCACTACACACCATCAGAAAACTGTTCCTGGCACCATCACTGACCTCATCCACTCTAGAGAACTCCCTTCCACTGTCACCAAACTCACTGTTCCCTTACAAGAGAATATCTGCAGATGCCAGAAATCCAAGCAACACACACAAAATGCCGGAGGAACTCAGCATCCAGGCAGCATCGGGCCAAAACGTCAACTGTACTTTTTTCTATAGATGCTGTGTGGCCTGCTGAGTTCCTCCAGTATTTTGTGTGGTATAGTTCCCTTACCCGCATTGTTTACTTCTACCACCTACCCAAGATCCACAAACCAGACTGTCCGGGTAGAGCTACTGTCTCTGCCTGCTCCTGCCCTACTGAACTTGTGTCCTCGTATCTTAATTCCATTCTATTCCCCTTGGTTGAGTCCCTTCCCACCTACATCTGCAACATTTCTCCTGACCTTGATCTCCTCACTAAGTTTCAGGGTCCTGGCCCTAACCACCTCATCTTCACCATGGATGTTCAGTCCTTTTTTACTTCTATCCCCCATCAAAAAGGCCTCAAAGCTGTGTGTGTTGTTCAAAGCTCTCTGCTTTTCTCTTGACAAAAGAAAGAACCAATCCCCCTCTCCCACCACCCTCCTCCATCTGGCAGAACTGTTCCTCACCATGAACAATTTTTAATTCAGCTCCTCACATTTTCTCCAGAAGGTCCCAGCAGATGCCTGACTCTTTGCTGGCTATGCAGAACAGTCCATGTTCGAAGTCTTCCCAGTTTATACTCCTCAACTCTTCCTCCGCTACATTGACAACCACAGTGGCACTGCTTCATGCATCCATGCTGAGCTTGTTAGTTTCATCAACTTTGCCTCCAACTTCTGCCCTGCCCTTAAATTCACTTGGTCCATCTCTGACATCCCCCTCGCTTCCTTGATCTGTCTCTCTTGAGACAGACTGTCAACCAACATCTTTTATAAACCTACTGATTCCTACAGTTATTGCGATTATACCTCCCCACTCCTGTAAAAATGCTATTCCCTTGTCTCAGTTTCTTCACATCTGCCACATCTATTCCCAGGATGCAAGTTCCATTCCAGGACTTTAGAAGTGCCCTCCTTCTTTAAAGAATGGGGTTTCTCTCCCTCTACTATTGATGTAGCCCTTACCCACATCTCTTCCATTTCCTGTATATCTGCACTCACCCCATCTTGCCCCGCCTTAATAGTCCTCCTTGTCCCTACGTCCACAACTAACACAATATCCTCCAGAATTTCCATCATCTCCAAAGGGATCCTACCACTAAACATATCATTACTTTCCCTCCTCTGCAATTTGCAGGGAACGCTCCCTGCGATTCCATAAGACATAGGAGCAGAATTAGGCTATCTGGCCCATTGAGTTTGTTCAACCATTCAATCAAGGCTGATCCTTTTTTCCCCTCCTCAGCCCCACTCCCCGGCCTCCTCCACATAACCTTTGATGCCATGGCCTATCAAAAACTTACCAATCTCATCCCTAAATACACCAACGACCTGGCCTCCATGGCTGATTGTGGCAATAAATTCCACAAATTCACTACCCCTGGCAAAAAAAAATTCCCGTATTTCAGTTTTAAATGGATGCCCCTCTTATCCAAGTCTCCCCATCCATGGGGAACATCCTTTCCATATCTACTCTGTCTAGGCCTTTCAACATTCAAAAGGTTTCAATGAGAACCACCCCCCCATCCTTTTAAATTCCAGCGAGTGCAGGCCTAGAGCTATCAAACATTCCTCATATAATAACCCTTTCATTCCCAAAATCATCCTTCTGAACATCCTCTGGAATCGTTTCATAAATAAAGAGTCCAAAACTATTCATGATAGTCAGGGTGAGGCCTCACCAGTGCCTTGTAAGGCTTCAGCATCACATCCCTGTTTTTACATTTGCCTTCTCTTCCCCCACACCCTTCAATTCCTGGCACACTACTAGTGCTTTCCACAGTGAAGACTGATGCAAATACTCATTTAGTTCAACTGCCATCTCCGTTACTATTTCTCCAGCCTTATTCCCTGTCCATTTGTCCCTACCCACTCCAGGCACTTATCCCTGCAAGCAGCCTAAATGCCAAAGCTACTCATTTACCTCCTCCCTCACCTCCATTCAGAACTCCAAATAGTCCATTCCAGTCAGACAACACATCACCTGCGAATCTGCTGGGGTCATCTATTGTATCCTGTGCTCCTGATGCAGCCTCCTCTATGTTGGTGAGACCCGTTGTAAATTGGGGGACCACTTCATCGAGCATCTCTACACCATCACCACAAGTGGGACTTCCCAATGGCCAAACATCTTAATTTGGATTTGCATTCCTGATCCAACATGTGCCAAGATGAGATCACTCCCAGGGTGGAAGACCAACACCTTACATTCCATCTGGGTGCCCTCTAGCAAGATGGCAATTCTCCTTCTGGTAAACAGACTCCCCCACATCCTCTGTTCTCCACTCTGGATGTTTACTTCCCCCCCCCCGTGTCCCCTCCTCCTTCCTTTTCTCCTATGATCCACTTCCCTCTCCTATCAGATTCTTTCTTCTCCAGCCCTTGACCTTTACCACCCACTTCAACTATCACCTTCCAGCTAGCCTCTTACCCCTCTCCCCACCTTTTTATTCTGACATCTTCCCCCTTCCTTCTCAGTCCTGAAGACACATCTCAGCTTGAAATATTGACTGTTAATTCTTTTCCACAGATGCTGCCAGGCCTGCTGAGTTCCTCTAGCAATTTGCATGTGTTGCTTTAGATTTCCAGCATCTACAGACTTTTTTGTGTCTATGATTTCATTTTCTAAGGACAGGGAGTATGTGTGAACTGTGTACAGGCAACCCCCATAGTCAGGATCAAACTTGGAGTCTCTGGAACTGAGAGGCAATATCTCTAACCACTTTGAAATGACAAGTAAATGCTCATAGAAACCATATGATCCAAAGGAAGCCCATTCAGCTCATGCCAGTTGACAAAAGGTGACCAGTCTCCACAGCACACTTTTTTGCGTGCCACAGTTCCCAAGGAGACATTGGGTTGCGCAGAATGTTACAAGTGTAAATGGAGCGAGCAGGGCAGACGGCACTTTTTGTGCACAACAGTTTCCATGGAAACATTTGATTTCATAAAGGGAGAGAGAGTTTAAAAGAAGTGAGCGGACGCAATAGGGCATTTTTGGCACACTACGGTTCTCGAGGAGACAACGGATTGCGCATAATTTTGGAAGGACAAACTCCAAGGCAGAGTACAAAGTAAATGACAGGATATTTGGTAGTGTGGAGGAGCAGAGGGATCTGGGGGTACATGTCCACAGATTCCTAAAAGTTGCCTCACAGGTAGATAGGGTAGTTAAGAAAGCTTATGGGGTGTTAGCTTTCATAAGTCGAGGGATAGAGTTTAAGAGATGCGATGTAATGATGCAGCTCTATAAAACTCTGGTTAGGCCACACTTGGAGTACAGTGTCCAGTTCTGGTCACCTCACTATAGGAAGGATGTGGAAGCATTGGAAAGGGTACAGAGGAGATTTACCAGGATGCTGCCTGGTTTAGAGAGTATGCATTATGATCAGAGATTAAGGAGAATGAGAGGAGACATGATAGAGTTATACAAGATATTAAGAGGAACAGATAGAGTGGACAACCAGCACCTCTTTCCCAGGGCACCACTGCTCAGTACAAGAGGACATGGCTTTAAGGGGTGGGAAGTTCAAGGAGGATATTAGAGGAAGGTTTTTTATTCAGAGAGTGGTTGGTGCGTGGAATGCACTGCCTGAGTCAGTGGTGGAGGCAGATACACTAGTGAAATTTAAGAGACTACGAGACAGGTATATGGAGGAATTTAAGGTGGGGTTTATATGGGAGGCAGGGTTTAAGGGTCAGCACAACATTGGGGGCCGAAGGGCCTGTACTGTGCTGTACTATTCTATGTTCTATTGGTAGGTCGTGTTTAACCAAACTGATAATTTTTCGAGGAAGTTACCAGGCAACTTGGTGAAGGCAAAGCAGTGGATGCTGTCTACATGGATCTTTATCAAGGTCACTGACAAGGTCCCACATGGGAGGTTTGCTAAGAAGGTTCAGTTGCTCAGCGTTCAAAATAAGGTGGTAAATTGGATTAGACATTGGCTTTGTGGAAAAAGCCAGAGAGGTATTAGACAGTTGCCTCTCTGACTGGAAGCCTGTGACTAATGGTGCTGGCTCCACTATTGTTTGTCATTTATATCAACAGTCTGAATGATAATGTGGTTAACTGGATCAGCAAATTTGCAGATGACACTAAGATTGGGGGTGCAGTGGACAGCGAGGAAGACCAACAGAGCCTGCAACAAGATCTGGACCAGCTGGAAAAATGGACCGAAAAATGGCAAATAGAATTGAATGTAAGCAAATGTAAGGTGCTAATTTTGTCAGGGCAAAGCAGAGCAGGATTTAAACAGTGTATGCAAAGACACTGAAGTGTCAGGTAGAACAAAAGAATGTAGGAATACAGATCCATAATTTCTTGAAACTGGCATCAGTTACTGTAGATGGGGTCGTAAAGAAATCTTTTGGCACACTGGCCTTCATAAATTAATATATTGAGTACAGGAGTTAGGATATTATGTTGAAACTGTATAAGATGATGGTGAGGCTTAATTTGGAGTATTGTGTGCAATTCTGGTCACCTACCTACAGGAAAGATGTAAATAAGATTGAATGTGTGCAGAGAAAATTTACAAGGATGCTGCCGGGACTGAAAGACCTGAATTATAGAAAAAGGTTGAATAGGTTAGAACTTTATTCTCTAGAACACAGGAGAATAAGTGTAGATTTGAAAGAGGTATACAAGATTATGTAAGGTATGGATAAGAGTAAATACAAGCAGGCTTTTTCCAGAAGTTGGATGGAACTACAATTAGAGGCCATGGGTTAAGGTTGAAAGGTGAAATGTTTAAGAGGAACATGAGGGGGAACTTCCTCACTCAGAGGGTCATAAGAGTGTGGAACAAGCTGCCAGTGCAACTGGTGGATGCAGGTTCGATTTCAACATTTAAGAGAAAATTGGAGATAGGTACATGGATGAGAAGGGTATGGAGGGCTTTGCTCTGGGTGCAGGTCGATGAGACTAGGCAGATTAATGGCTCAGCACAGACTAAATGGGGTGAAGAGCCTGTTGCTGTGCTGTAGTGTTCTGCAACTCTAACCTCATCACGACAGAAACCAGTTTTCAACCAACTGGATGGACTTCTATGATCTGATGAAAAAGCTAATGAAACCTTAAGCTATACACATGACTGTGTGGCTCGGCAGAGCTCAAATACCATCTATAAATTTGCTGATGATACAACCATTGTTGGTTGAATCCCAGGTGGTGACGAGAGGGCGTACAGGAGTGAGATATGCTAACTAGTGGAGTGACGTTGCAGCAACAACCTTGCACTCAACGTTAGTAAAACTAAACAGCTGATTGTGGACTTCAGAAAGGGTAAGATGAAGGAACACATACCAATCCTTAGGGGGATCAGAAGAGGAGAGAGTGAACAGTTTCAAGTTCCTGGTGTCAAGATCTCTGAGGACCTAACCTGGTTCAAAACATATCAATGCAGTTATAAAGAAGGCTAGACAGCGACTATACTTCATTAGGAGTTTGAAGCGATACACTCAAAAACTCTATAGATGTACCATGGAGAGCATTTTGACAGGTTGCATCACTGTCTGGTATGCTGGGGTGGGGGGGGGGGGGGGGTGGGGGGGCTACTGCACAGGACCAAAAGAAGCTGCAGAGGATTGTAAATTTAGTCAGCTCCATTTTGGGTACTTGGCTGCAATGTACCCAGGACATCTTCAAGCAGCGGTGTCGCAGAAAGACAGCGTCCATTATTAAGGACCTCCAGCACCCAGGGCATGCCCTTTTCTCACTGTTACCATCAGGTAGGAGGTACAGAAGCCTGAAGGCATACACTCAGCGATTCAGGAACAGCTTCTTCCCCTCTGCCATCCAATTCCTAAATGGACATTGAACTGTAAAGACTACCTCACTTTAAAAAAATATATTATTTGTTTTTTGCACAATTTTTAATCTATTCAATATATGTATACTGTAATTGATTTATTTACAGGCAGTCCCCAGGTTACGAACGAGTTCCGTTCCTGAGTCCGTCTTTAAGTCGGATTTGTACGTAAGTCGGAATAGGTTCATCCGGTATTATTTAGCGTCAGTTAATCAAATGTTTGCCTTGGTATATAGTATATATTTTACTTTTCTATGCATATAAAACACATGAAACGTACAGTATTTACTTCTATAATTAAACCACTGTGCTGCTTAGTAATAATTGTAGCTTTCATCTGGGCAGGGCCTTTCACATACTCCATTATTCTCACTTTATCCTTTAAAATTGTTCAGATCGGTTACCGACTGCAGCCTAACGCTTTTCCAATGACCGATTGCGTCTCACCTCTTTCCGATCGTTTTATTATTTCCACCTTACAGTATTTTCAACCGTGATCGTTTTCTGTCAATGGAACAGATACAAGATGTACAGTATGTACTGTACACCGTGGGTGACGCGACCTGAGCTGCCCCGGGTCCTAAAATCCACCGTACTGCGACAGGTTAAATAGGACAAGTGGACAAATACGTACACTAAAGCATCTTAAACATAATTATACAGTACTGTACATAATAATAATACCGTAATAATAAAAGTAACTACATACTGTTGCATCGATGTCTTGCATACCGGAAGGGGCATTCATGAGGTAACATTATGATGGACCTGGTGCTGGAGAGTCGGGTTTGATTCTGCTGCTAGAGTGGGCGGGGGGGGGGGGGGGGGGGGTTACTACTGGAGTCAATTTCTTGAAGTAGGCATCAAGGGAGGCTTGTACAGAGCTTTTCTTTTTATCGTCATAAATGGCCTTGTAGCAGCTGAGGTTCTCAGTAACTGCACGGTAAACTGTGGCGAACCTCTCTGTATTAGGAACTTGCTCCTCTAACTTTGCCATCCCCTCTTCAATGAGATGAAAACCTTCAGTTAACTTTTTTGTTGCAGACTTTTTCAGTTCCGGTGTTCCTAGGACACAGTCTTCTTTTTTCTCAAACACTCTCATCTGCTGCTCTAGTTCCATAAGGTCTTCACTGGTCAGTTCTTCAGCATGGGAGTTGAGAAACTCTACAACATCATTTTCACTGATGTCTAACTGCAGTTCATTACCAATATCTACCACAGCTTGCCTGGCTTCGGCGATGTGGTCAGCTGTAAATCCCTGAGAAGCATGCACAAACTAGGGACACAATTTAAACCACACTCCTTTCATATTTGACTGCTTCACTTCATCCAAAGAATCAGCAATATTTTTGATGGCATCATAGATGTTATAATCCCTCCAGAACTCCCTTAAACTCATCACATCTTGGGTAGCCCTGACTGCTTGTGAGAAGGTCCACCGTAAATAATAGGCCTTAAAGGAGGCTATGACTCCCTGATCCATTGGCTGAAGTAGCAATGTGGTGTTGGGGGGTAAAAATAGGGTCTTTACATTGGGGTGAAGGTCATCTAAAGTGCTTGGATGACCAAGTGCGTTGTCAAGCACAAGGAGAATCTGGAAAGGAATTTTCTTGGCCAAGCAATAACGTTCAACAGCAGGAACAAAATGGTTCAAGAACCAATCTTCAAAGACGGCAATTGTAACCCAAGCCTTTGAATTTGCCTTCCAAATAACGGGAAGAGCTGCCTTAATGATATGGCGAAGTTCCCTGGGATTTAGGGAGCGATACACAAGCAAAGGTTTGAGCTTGAAATCCCCAGATGCATTACCCCCAAGCAATAATGTCAGCCTATCCTTCAATGCCTTATGCCCTGGTGCACTTTTCTCCTCTTTCGAAATGTAGGTCCTTTCAGGCATTTTTTTCCAAAATAAGCCAGTCTCGTCTACATTAAATATTTGGTCTGGCAAATAACCTCCCTCCTCAATAATTTTTTTAAACATTTCAGGAAAATCACTCACAGCACTTAAATCGGCACTCACTCTTCACCTTGCACTGTATATTATGTAAATTTACCTTCACTTTGAAACGATTGAACCCCTACTCGCAACAAATTCTTCATCACAAGCACTTTCACTTGCTGTATGTGCAGCTTTTAAATCACTGAAAAGGCTTCGAGCCTTTTCTTGCAGTAAAGTAAGACTAATAGGTAAATTACGCTGATCTTGATTGTAGAACCAAATTATCAATAGCCTTTCCATTTCAATAATCAAACCACTGCATTGCTTAGTAATAATTGTAGCTTTCATCAGGGTAGGGCCTTTCACATGCTCCATTATTCTCACTTTATCCTTTAAAATTGTTCTGATCGTTGACTGACTGCAGCTTAACGTTTTTCCAATGATACCGATGGCATCTCATCTCTTTCTGATCGTTTTATTATTTCCACTTTATTTTCAATCGTGATTTTCCTTTTCTTTGATGCATCACCAGCACTTGCATCGGATTTACGCTTTGCAGACATAGTTACAAGAGTAATTAAGAGAAAAATTTAAGCCAAATACAAAGTCACACACTCAGCACAGTGTCAACGACAACGTGATCTGACTTAAAATGATGGGACAGCTTTCCATGAGGCGACGAACCGCTGAAGCCGCGCAATGTTTTCATGAGCGTCACAACGCAGTGAGTGCGTTTGTTACTACAAACCATTGTACCGTATTTACAGTAACTCGGATTTTTAATATAATAGGCTTTATGGCAAGCTGTTCGCAAGTACGAGTAGTCCATAAGTTGGACATTTGTAACTCGGGGGACTGCCTGTATTGTTGTCATTGCATTATTTTTTCTTCTTGCTTTGCATTGAACTGCCGCTAAGTTAACAAATTTCATGATACACGCCAGTGACAATAAACCTGATTCTGATTCTAAATTAAGATACTAAAGATGCACACAAACTAGCTATACATCCAACCAACACACAAAAAATGCGAGAAAAATTCAGCAGGTCAGGCAGGCCTATGGAGAGAAATGACCAGACCCTCCAAACATGAACTGTTCATTCCTTCCATTGATGTTCCTCCAGCATTGTGTGTGTTGCTCAAGATCTGCAGCACTTAGAGAATCTCATGTGTACCTTGCACCAGTACAAGTAGGGTAGGGGGTGGTTGGGTTGTATTCCTCCAAAACTAACTACATCACAGAATTTTCATCAGTACATGTATCAAGAAAAAACATTAAATATAAAAATATTTATAATTTTTTCACGCAAATTCTGTGAGACCAAATCTTCTTCCTCTCGCAAACTCTTGGATAGTGATTTCTGACTCCTATCGAGGCGAATTGCCATTATACAGCCAGTCACAAGGGTTGCCGATGTTGCATCTATCAAACAGTGTGGACAACTGAAGGTGAAAAGTGTGACCAGCATTTAGTCACCAATAATACCACTCATCAATGCCCTGTTTGGTTTTCTCCCAGAGTAGTAAAACTAGACTTGTACAACAAAGAAACAGACCCTTTACGTACCATGTCTACATCAACCATCAAGTACTAATCTAACCTCAAAAAATTTTCCATAATAGGTCCAAAGTTTTGACAAATACTCATACAGATAATTGTATATGTTGTGAGATTACTTCCACTCAGGAAATGCCACATTCTGGGTGAAAATATACTTCCTCAGATCCCCTCTAAAACTCAAACCTATGGCCTTCATCAGTGCATGTGTGGGTGGGGGGGGGGGGGGGGGGTCTGGTGGTGAAGTTTGTTACTATCCACTCTATCGCTGCTTTATTAGGACGTCCTTCACTCCAAGGTAAACAAACCCCACCTATCCAGTTTCACCAAATGAGGAATTCCATCCCAAGCAATATACCAGTGAATTTGTTCTGCCCCTCATCCAATGTGATCACATCCTTTCTATGATGGGGCAATCAGAAACGCAAACTTTACTTCAGCTTCGACCTAACCAATACCTTATTAAGTTGCAACACCATTTCCCTATTTTATTTTTGGCCCAGCTAATGAAACACAGCATGTGCCTTCTTTGTCACCTGTGCTATAACTTTCAGGAAACTTTGGACTTATACACCAAAGTTACTCCTCAAATTTTGGGCCCCACCATTGATAAGTGTCTCACCTATATCAGTTCTTGCAAGAAGCATAATTTGCACTTTGCAGTATTAAATTCCATCTGTTACTGCTCTGGCCATTTAAACAACTAATATCATCCTGTAACCTGTGACCATCCTCTTGAATATCAGTTTTAGGGCATTTGCAAACTTACTAATCATAATCCAACACTAATATACAAATTGTGAATTAATGTAACAAATGAACGGGATTTGAGCCTCAGATCCAAATGGCTCACTGGGTTTCAATCACAAAATCACATTCCACTATCATCATCTGCCTCCTATTCACAAGCCAATTTTTGGATCTATTATGATAATTTGCCTTGGATACCACAACTTGCAACCTTTCCACCAATTTCTAATGTGGACTCTTCTCAAAGGACTTATTGTAGTCTAAGTGTATGACAAAAACGTCATCAATCTATTTTGTTATCTCATCAAAATGTCAATCAAATTCAACACACAGGCTCTCCTGCTAATAAAATCAAGCAGACAGTTTTAGTCAGATTTCCAAGTGCACTTAATCCTGTTCATCAATTGTTTTTTTCCAAATAACTTCCCTACCACTGAAATCAGTCCCTTATTACTTGGACAGTCCTGTTGTGTTTCTTCAATACAGATACCACATTGGAACAAGAATTTCTGATTCTTTTCCATTTCTGATCCCTCCCCATTCTCTGCATTTCTGACACCATCTTCTCCTTTCTCACTCTCTCTGTCTCCATCTCTGGAGACAAACTATTGACAGGCATCTTTTATTAACCTACTAATTCCCACATTTATCTTGACTATACCTCTTCTCACCCTGTTTCCAGTAAAAAAAAAGCTATTCCCTTTACTCAGTTCCATCGTCTACGCTGCATCTGTCCAGGATGTGGCTTTTCTTTCCAGAACATCAGAGACAGAACGTAGAACATAGAAATCTACAGCACATTACAGGCCCTTCGGCCCACAATGTTGTGCCGACCATGTAACCTACTCCAGAAACTGCCCAGAATTTCCTACCACATAGCCCCCTATTTTTCAAATCTCCATATACCTACCTAAGAGTCTCTTAAAAGACCCTATTGTATCTGCCTCTACCACCATCACTGGCAGTGCATTCCGTTCACCCACCACTCTCTGTGTGAGACACTTACCTCTGACATCCCCCCTGTACCTACCTCCAAGCACCGTAAAATTATGCTCCCTCATGTCAGCCATTTCAGCCCTAGGAAAAAGCCTCTGGCTATCCACACAATCAATGCCTCTCATTCATCTTATACAGCTCTGTCAGGTCACCTCTCATCCTCCGTCACACAAAGGAGAAAGGGGCAAGTTCACTCAACTTATTCTCAGAAGGCATTATCCAAGCAATCCAGGCAACATCCTTGTAAATCTCCTCTGCACTTTCTCAATGGTATCCACATACTTCCTGTAATGAGGTGCCAAGAAATGAACACAGTAGTTCATGTGGGGTCTAACTAATGTCTTATATAGCTGTAACATTACCTCACAGCACTTGAACTCAATCCCAAGGTTGATGAAGGCCAACAGACCACACACCTTCTTAACAACACTATCAACCTGTGCAGTAGCTTTGTGTGTCCTATGGACACGGACCCCAAGATCTCTCTCATCCTCCACACTGCCAATATTAAATTCCATCTTCAAATTTGACCTACCAAAATGAACCACTTCACACTTATCTGGGTTGAACTCCATCTGCCACTTCTCAGCCCAGTTCTGCATCATATTGATGTCCTGCTGTAACCTCTGACAGCCCTCCAGACTATCCACAAAACCCCCAACTTTTGAGTCATCAGCAAACTTACTAAGCCACCCTTCTACTTCCTCATCCAGGTCATTTATAAAAATACAAAGAGGAGGGGTCCCAGAACAGATCCCTGCAGAACACCATTGGTCATCAACCTCCATGCAGAATACTAACCATCTACAACCACCCTTTGCCTTCAGTGGGCAAGCCAATTCTGGATCCGCAAAGCAAGGTCTCCTTGGGAACCTTATTAAGTGCCTAACTGAAATCCACATACACTACATCCACTGCTCTAACTTCATTAATGTGTTTTGTTATATCCTCAAAGAATTCAATCAGGCTCATAAGGCACAACCTGCCCTTGACAAAGCCAAGCTGACTATCCATAATCAGATTATGTCTCTCCAAATGCTCATAAATCCTGCCTCTCAGGGTCTTCTCCAACAACTTGCCCACCACTGCAGTAAGACTCTCTGGTCTATAATTTCCTGGGTTATCTCTACTTCCCTTTCTTGAACAAGGGTACAACATTTACAACCCTCTAATCCTCTGGTACTTCTCCTGTCCCTATTGCTGATGTAAAGATCACTACCAGAGGCTCAGCAATCTCCTCCCTTGCCTCCCACAGTAGTCTGGGGTACTTCTCATCTGAACCCGGCAACTTATCTAACTTAATGCTTTTCAAAAGCTCCAGCACATCCTCTTTCTTAATGCCTAAATGCTCAAGTGTTTCAGTTCACTGAAGTCATCCCCACAATTGCCAAGGTCCTTTTCCCTGGTGAATTTTGAAGCAAAGTATTCATTAAGTACCTCCACTACCTCCTCCGACTCCATGCACACATTCCTACTATCGCACCTGCTTGGTCCTGTTCTCACACAGCTCATCCTCTTGCCCTTAACATATTTGTAGAATGCCTCAGGATTTTCCTTAATCCTGCTCGCCAAGACCCTTCTAGTTCTCCTAATTTCATTCCTAAACTCCTTCCTGGCAACCTTGTAATTTTCTAGAACTCTAACAGTACCTAGTTTCTTGAACCTTTCATAAGCTTTTCTTTTCTTTTCAACTAGATTTTCGGCATCCTTTGTACACCATGGAGCATACCTACGCAGAATGCCGTGCAAATGTTCCCAGAATATATGCCACATTTCTGCCATGCATTTCACTGAGAACATATGCTCCCAAGTTTCTGTCTAATAGCATCATATTTCCCCCTACCCTAATTGTTTTTCCAAATTGTCTGCTTTTATCCCTCTCCAGCGCTATGGGAAAAGAGACAAGAATTGTGATCACTATCTCCAAAATCACCGAGAGATCTGACACCTGACCTGTTTCATTTCCCAATACCAAATCAAGTACAGCCTCTCCTGTAGTTCGCTTATCTACATATTGTGTCAGGAAACGTTCCTGAACACACCTGATAAAAATCCACCCCATCCAAGCCCCTTGCTCTAAGAAGATGCCAGTCAATATTAGAAAAGTTAAAATTACCCATCACAACAACCCTATTATTATTGCACTACACCTTAGAAATTACCTAGGGTTACCCATAGCCCTCTATTTTTCTGAGCTCCATATACTTGTCCAGGAGTCTCTTAAAAGACCCTATCATATCCACCTCCACCACCGTTGGCAGCCCATTCCACACGCTCACCACTCTCTGCATAAAAAACCTATCCCTGATATCTCCACTGTACCTGCTTCTAAGCACCTTAAAACTGTGCCCTCTCGTGCTTGCCATTTCAGCCCAGGGAAAAAGCCTCTGACTATCCACATGATCAATGCCTCTCATCATCTTACACACCTCTATCAGGTCACCTCTCATCCTCCGTCACTCCAAGGAGAAAAGGACAAGTTCACTCAATCTATTCTCATAAGGAATGTTCCCCAATCCAGGCAACATCCTTGTAAATCTCCTCTGCACCCTTTCTGTGGTTTCCACATCCTTTTTAGAGTGAGGCAACCAGAACTGAGCACAGTACTCCAAGTGGGGTCTGACCAGAGTCCTATATAGCTGCATCATTACCTCTCGGCTCCTAAACTCAATCCCACGATTGATGAAGGCAAATGCACCGTATGCTTTCTTAACCACAGAGTCAACCTGCGCAGCAGCCTTGTGTTTTCTATGGACTTGGACCCCAAGATCCCTCTGATCAACCACACTGCCAAGAGTCTTACCATTAATACTATATTCTGTCATATTTGACCTACCAAAATGAACCACCTCACACTTATCTGGGTTCAACTCCATCTGTCACTTCTCAGCCAAGTTTTCCATCCTATCAATGTCCCGTTGTAATCTCTAAGACAGCCCTCCACACTATCCAGGACACCTCCAACCTTTGCGTCATGAGCAAATTTACCAACCCATCCCTCCACTACTTCATCCAGGTCATTTATAAAAATCACGAAGAGCAGGGGTCCCAGAACAGACCCCTGAGGCACACCACTGGCCACCGACCTCCATGCCAAATATGACCCGTCTACAAGCACTCTTTGCCTTCTGGATCCACAAAGCAATGTCCCCTTGGATTCCATGCCTTCTTACATTCTCAATAAGCCTTGCATGGGGTACCTTATCAAATGCCTCGCTGAGATCAATACACACTACATCTACTGCTCTACCTTCATCAATGTGTTCAGTCACATCCTCAAAAAATTCAGTCAGGCTCGTAAGGCATGACCTGCCCTTGACAAAGCCATGCCAACTGTTCCAAATCATATTATGCCTCTCCAAATGTTCATAACTCCTCCCTCTCAGGATCTTCTCCATCAACTTATCAACCACTGAAGTAAGACTCACTGGTCTATATTTTCCTGGGCTATCTCTACTCCCTTTCTTGAATAAGGGAACAACATCTGCAACCCTCCAATCATCTGGAACCTCTCCCGTCCCCATTGATGATGCAAAGATCTTCGCCAGAGGCTCAGCAATCTTCTCCCTTGCCTCCCACAGTAGCCTGGGGCACTTCTCATCCAATCCCAATGACATATTCAACATGATGCTTTCCAAAAGCTCCAGCACATCCTCTTTCTTAATATCTATTTGCTCAAGCTTTTCAGTCCACTGTAAGTCATCCCTACAATCGCCAATATCCTTTTCCGTAGTGAACAGTGAATCGAAGTACTCATTTAGAACGTCTGCTACCTCCTCCAGTTACATACTCACTTTTCCACTGTCATACTTGATTGGTCCTATTCTCTCATGTCTTATCCTCCTGCTCTTCAAATACTTGTAGAATGCCTTGGGGTTTTCCTTAATCCTGTCTGCCAAGGCCTTCTGATGGCCCCTTCTGGCTCTCCTAATTTCTTTCCTGAGCTCTTTCCTGCTGGCCTTATAATCTTCTAGCTCTTTATCATTACTTAGTTTTTTGAACCTTTTGTAGCTCTTCCTTTCTTCTTGACTATATTTACAACAGCCTTTGTACACCATGGTTCCTATACCCTACCATCCTTTCTCTGTCTCATTGGAACATACCTATGGCAGAACTCCACAAAAATATCCCCCGAACATTTGCCATATTTCTTCTATACATTTCCCTGAGAACTTCTTTTTCCAATTTATACTTCCATATTCCTGCCTGATAACCTCATATTTCCCCTTACTCCAATTAAATGCTTTCCTAACTTGTCTGTTCCTATCCCTCTCCAAAGTTATGGAGAAGGAGATAGAATTATGATCACTATTTCCAAAATGCTCTCCCACTGACAGATCTGACACCTGACCAGGTTCATTTCCCAATACCAGATGAAGTACAGCCTCTCCTCTTGTAGGCCCCATCTACATATTGTGTCAAGAAGCCTTCCTGAACACTTCTAAAAAAACTCCACCCCATCTAAACCCCTCGCTCTAAGGACACACCAATCAATATTTGGGAAATTAAAATCTCCAACCACGACAACACTATTATTACACCTTTCCAGAATATGTCTCCCTATCTGCTCCTCGATGTCCCTATTACTATTGGGTGGTCGATAAAAAAAAAAACACCCAGTAGAGTTATTGACCCCTTCCTTTCCAAACTTCCACCCACAGAGACTTAGTAAACAATCCCTCCATGTCTTCCTCCTTTTCTGCAGCCATGACACTATCTCTGATCAACAGTGCCACACCCCCACCTCTTTTGCCTCCCTCCCTGTCCTTTGACTTGACTTGACTAAAGCCTGGCACTCGAAGTAACCTTTCTTGCCCCTGAGCCATCCAAGTCTCTGTAATGGCCAAAATATCATAGCTCCAAGTACTGATCCATGCTCTATGTTCATCCGTTTTGTTCATAATACTTCTTGCATTAAAATAGACACATCTCAAACCGTCAGTCTGAGCGCGTCCCTTCTCTATCACCTGCCTATCCTCCCTCTCGTACTGCCTCCAAGCTTTCTGTATTTGTGAGCTAACCGCCTCTTCCTCCGTCTCTTCGTTTGGTTCCCACCCCCCAGCAATCCCAGTTTAAACTCTCCCCAATAGCTTTAGCAAACCTCCCCACCAGTATTTTGGTCCCCCTGGGATTCAAGTGCAACCCATCCTTTTTATACAAGTCACTCCTGCCTCAGAAGAGGTCCCAATGATCCAGAAATCTGAATCCCTGACCCCTGCTCCAATCCCTCAGCCACTCATTTATCCTCCACCTCACTCTATTCTGATTCTCACTGTCACATGGCACAGGCAGTAATCCCGAGATTATTACCTTTGTGGTCCTGGTTCTCAACTTCCTTCCTAACTCCCTGTAGTCTGTTTTCAGGATCTCCTCCCTTTTCCTGCCTATGTCATTGGTACCAATATGTACCATGACCTCTGGCTGTTTTCCTTCCCACTTCAGGATATCTTGGACGTGATCAGGAACATCCCGGACCCTGGCACCTGGGAGGCAAACTACCATCCGTGCTTCTTTCCTGTGTTCACAGAATCGCCTGTCTGACCCCCTAACTACAGAGTCCCCCATCACTGCTGCCATCCTCTTCCTTTCCCTACCCTTCTGAGCCACAGGGCCAGACTCTGTGCCAGCAGTGCAGCCACTGCTGCTTCCCCCAGGTATGCCATTCCACCCCCCCCCAACAGTACTCAAGCAGGAGTACTTATAGTCAAGGGGTACAGCCACAGGGATGCTCTCTAGCCTCTGACTCCCACCCTTCCCTCTCCTGATTGTTACCCATTTATCTGTCTCCCCAGGCCCCAGCTATACTTGCCTATAGCTCTTCTCTATCACCTCCTCACTCTGTCCCTGACCAGATGAAGGTCATTGAGCTTCAGCTCCAGTTCCTTCACACGGCCCCCAAGGAGCTGTAACTCGACGCACTTGGCACAGATGTGGCCATCCGGGAGGCTGGGAGTCTCCCGGACTTCCCACATCTGACACCGAGCACAGAACACCAGCCTCACACACATACTTCCTGTCTATATTCTACTCAGCAGCCTACCTCACCTCGACCTGTTAACACCCAAGCCCATTGAGCCAAAGCCTTCCTACTCTGTCTCCCTTGACTCCTTCACCTGCTCCTCTGAGCCCGCTATATAAGGCTCTCTCCTTTTAAACTCTTCTCGTTGTTCTCACTGGCTGACATCCATGAGCTTGCGTAGTTGTGCCCCAATCAAATTGCTTAAGTAGAATTTATTATCAGAGTACATGCATGTTACCACATACAACCCTGAGATTATTTTCTTCAGGTGTACTTAGCAAACCTACAGAACAGTAAATGTAAACAGGATCAATGGACAAGAAATTTGTAAATGCAAATATAAATATATAGCAATAAATAATGAACATGAAATAACAAGATAAAGACTCCTTAAAGTGAGACTATCAGTTGTGGAAACACCAGAAGTAGAATGACTATAGTTATCTCCATTACTTTAAGAGCCTGATGGTTGAGGGGTAGTAACTGTTCTTGAAACTGTTGTTGCAAGTCCTGAGGCACCTGTACCTTCTACCTGATGGCAATGGCAAGAAAAGAGCATGGCCTGGGTGGTGAGGATCTTTGATGATGGATGCAGCTTTTCTGTGGCAACATTTCATGTAGATGTGCTCAATGCTTGGGACTGTTTTATCCATAATATACTGGGAGGTATAGCTTTTGCAGAATTTTCCGCTCAAAGGCATTGGTGTTCCTCACACTTCCCACCACACATCAATGGAAGTTTGCCAAGGATTTTGATAGCATCTCCGCACACTCCTGAGGAAGCAGTGCTTTCTTTACAATTATATTTATATGATAGGTCCAGGACATGTCCTCTGAGTTAGTGACACCCAGGAATTTAAAGTTACTGACCCCCTCCATCTCTGATTCTCCAATGATTACTGGCTCATGGCTCCTGAAGTCTTATTGACATTGAGTGAGAGCAGGGCACACATCAGAATTCAGTTTTGAAGATGCAATGTCAATTCCATCTCTGGAGTTGGATAACATAAAGAACTGTATTCAAATATCACAATTGCCTCCATTGAAGGATTAGAAATCCAGGTACTGAGCTTCTTTTCAAGAACAAGCATACACATACAGGCAGGCTTTTTGTCCTGTAGTTCTGACTCTGGAGAGAACTGCAAAGTATCTTTCACACATCCAGTACTCAGGCAGATACAACTCAAATTGATTTTCTACCTGTCCATGCAAAGATATAGATTATTGTTTTTAATCTTCCTTCCTATGTACACAGAGATGGTTAAAAAAACTGCAACATTTCCATTCTTTGCATCGAAATTTCAAATTTTTTGTGAGGAGCAAGTTTCTTTTTAGAGAGTGAAATGTGCTGCCTGGGGTGGTGATAGAGGCAGAAACATTACAGACTTTTAAGAGATGTTTAGACAGGCACATGAATACAAGAAGGAACATAGACTAGTTAGCCATTTGATTACTAATTTAGACTAATTAATCAGCACAACATTGTACACCAAAAGGGCCTATTCCTGTGCTGTACTGTCCTATGTTCTATGTATGTTAAAATCACGGCTTCTGAGATTATTTTTTCTAAAGGCATAATGGAATCGATACTAAGCTAAATAAAAGGTTTATTTTTGTTTCAATTCTCCATTGAATTTATGAGCACATACTGATTACATTGGCAATGAATTCTTTCAGTTAGAATGTGGCAATTCATTAAAAGAGATTTTATCAATGTTTGAGCAAATCCATAGAAACAAAGAGAACCTACAGCTAAGTACAGGCCCTTCGGCCCACAATGCTGTACTGAACATGTAATTACTTTAGAAATTACCTCAGGTTACCCATAGCCCTCTATTTTCCTAAGCTATTTTAAAAGACCCTATTGTATCCGCCTCCACCACCGTTGCCAGCAGCCCATTCCATGCACTCACCACTCTCTGCGTAAAAACCTTACCCCCGACATCTCCTCTGTACCTACTTCCAAGCACCTTAAAACTGTGTCTTATGTTAGCCATTTCAACCCTGGGAAAAAGCCTCCGACTAGCCACACGACCAATGCCTCTCATCATTTTATACATCTCTATCAGGTCAACTCTCAACCTTCATCGCTCCAAGGAGAAAGGCCAGGTTCACTCAACCAATTCTTATAAGGCATGCTCGCCAACCCAGGCAACATCCTTGTAAATCTCCTCTGCACCCTTTCTATAAATTTTGCAATGCAGAAATGAAAATAGTTTCCAGAAGACAAAAGGTCAAGAGAAAAAAATTAAGGCTAGGAAACTGTAAATGTGTCA
This sequence comes from Hemitrygon akajei, assembly GCF_048418815.1. Lineage (NCBI taxonomy): Eukaryota > Metazoa > Chordata > Chondrichthyes > Myliobatiformes > Dasyatidae > Hemitrygon > Hemitrygon akajei. The sequence goes on from NC_133143.1 coordinate 2,176,024, forward strand.
TTTCCTTGTAACATTAACAATGTTGAAGGGGTGGGGAGCCGGGCGTTGGAGGGGGTGGGGGGGGCAGGGCATTGGAGGGGGTGAGGGGGCCGGGCATTGGAGGGGTGAGGGGGCCGGGCATTGGAGGGGTGAGGGGGCCGGGCATTGGACGGGGTGAGGGGGCCGGGCATTGGACGGGGTGAGGGGGCCGGGCATTGGACGGGGTGAGGGGGCCGGGCATTGGACGGGGTGGGAGGGTTAGAGGGGTTGGGGGGGCCGGGCATTGGAGGAGTTGGGGGGGGTTGGGAGGGTTGGAGGGATTGGGGGGGGGGGTGGGAGGGTTGGAGGGGCCGGGCGTTGGAGGGTTTGTAGGGGGGCCAGGCATTGGGACGGGGGTGAAGGGCCGGGCGAGAGTGTTGCAGAGGGAGGGAGAGAGTAAGACAGAGAGGGTGAGGCCGCGAGACAGAGGACAGCGATGGAGTCATCCTCAGAGGTGGTAATTGAAGGTGTCGGGGGGAGCAAGTTTGTCGGGGTGGGAGCAAGGGAGATGGATAGGGTAGTGAGAGGGGCAAAGGGGGGGTCAAGGAGGGCAGCGTCTTCCAAAAATGTTTAATACCAAACTTCCCCAGCTAATGTTATAACAATATTTCTGTTTTATCAAGTTCTGGTTTAATACAGGGAAATCCCAGCTGCAAATTCCCTTGACTAAACACTCAGTAATGACATCAACCAGGCAACAATAAAGAAGATACCATGGCAACAGCAACACATTTGTACACAGACTTCACAACAATCTGGCAGCTTATTCATAACATTCTCCACTTTTTTAACAGTCCTAAAGTTCATAAAAATTCCAAGTTTCCAGCCTTACAGAACAATGTACTGTGCTTCATCACTATGTTATTCATATTTCTTAACTATAACATATCCAAAGTTATCACTACAAATGCACTAAACAATTACAATTGTTTTAAAATTAACTTGAATTATTAAGCATTAAATTGGAACATAATATTTAAGGCCAACAGGATTTTTTCTGATATTGAGGAAAACATTCCCATTCAGAAAATTTCAAAAGGAAAAGTACCAAATAACTGGTCAATTCTGTGATGCACAATGTTAATATGTTAATTCAACAACCCTCAGGCCCCCCCCCCACCCTGTTACTAACCTCATGCTGATGCTGCTGTTCTTATTCCCACTGAAGGCCTTTTCAAATCCAGCAAAGGATCTTTGCCAGAAAGGATGCTCCAATAAGCCACTCCATTTTAGCCTATAGATTAAAAAGAATAATCTCTATTCATATCACTGAAGTACATGGAATTTTGTGCAAAATGTGTATGTGAACTGTTGTTTTTCAGTATGTTTCCCCGGGACAGTTTTAAGGCCCTGCTCTTTTCAATCATGAACAGAACAGAAGAGTATGATCGGTATCAAGTTTAAAGATAACATTAAACTTGAAAATTTAGTACAGTATAAGAAAAACACTACTAACCCAATGCTTCTAATTTTATAATTTTCCATGGTGTCCCCTGAGCCTCCAAGGTGCAGGAGATAACAATTCATGTTTATCCAATTTCTCTGTCTAACACACACTCAAATCCAGGCAGCATTTTTGTGCAGAAGTTTACCTTCTCCAAAGCCTCCACATCTTTCCAGAAATGGGGCAATAATAATTACAGGCAGTCCCCGGGTTACGTACGAGTTCCGTTCATGAGTCCATCTTTAAGTCGGATTTGTACAGATTAGGGTAGTGATTGTTTCAATTTAAGCCAAATACAAAGTTAAACACTCAACACAGTGTCAACGGCAACAACTTAAAATGGCGGACGGCGTCGGGATCCGACTTTAAATGCCAGACGGCGTTCTCCTTCCTCGGTTCGTAAGTACGAGTTGTCCGTAAGTCGGACGTTCATAACTCGGGGACTACCTGTAAATAGAAAACCCACTATGCCTTCTTTACCATCAAAATAGGGGAGAAAGAACTGGACTGCAAAAGTTAAGGTGAGGGGGAGAAATTTAAAATAAATTGAGACAGTGTTTTTTCTGAGGGTGGCAGTTACCTGGAACAAGCTGCCAAGAAGTTGGAGGAAGCAGATACAACTGCACTGGAAGTTACACATGTTCTTAGATACAAAAGGAATAGAGGAATGCATGCAAATGAGACAGTATCACAATTATCATGCAGTCTAATTTCCAAAACACATTCCACACAATCAGGAAAGCTCTCCAACACCTCTACTTTCTGAGGAAGCCAGAGAGCTGGACTAGGTATGTCCTTTTACAGATGGAAGACAGATTGTGAAAACAGCATCATCAGTACCAGCCTACCCACCACCAATGACATATATAAAGAAAGGCCAGTAATATCATGTATGATCCTACACACCTTGCTTGTGGACCGTTTGTCCCACTCCCTATGTAAGTATGTTCTGGCATACATACATACATACATATACACATATTTCATTATTACATTCTCCTTTACACTTGTGTTCTGGAAATGACGTTAAACTGAATCTTGAATCTACGATAAACTGCAAGCCCACTTGAAATAAATACTGCAGTAACAATCACATATTTCACAATAGGATGACTTTTCTTAAAACCTAAATTCATTGAATGCAAGTACCTTTTGGAAGGGTCCTTCTGAAGCAATTCTCCAATCAAACCAACTAATGCAGGAGAAGGTTTTTGTCCAGTGGGTCCTAGGAGAAATAATATCCAGTTTAAACTTGATAGTGGCTTGTTCTGGTTCTTGTAGTTAGTAAACATTTTCCAAGTGACCTTTCTGCAAAACTGGGCCAACTGGTAAGCTCAGTTGCTGCAGCTGAAGAGATAGTAGTCACACAATTCAGGCCATATTCAATTCAGAAAACTAGACTGCTGCTCAGGAAAACCACGTGCAGGGAATCACATTTGCAAGTTCACTGCAGCATTGTGCACATAGCCGTGAAGCATTTAAAGAAATAAATTACTATGATGCTATGGACCATCCCCAGTTGAAACGGGTTCCATTTTTACATGTGTTCGCAAGCTCATTTTGTCTTTAAACCGAGAAGGACAAAGTCATTTAATGCAGTAGCCAGTACTGTAACGAATGACTGTTGAAGAATGCCAATTTAGATGAACATTTATATATAGACTTCCCCTGCTTAGTTGCAAAGGTACAGAATCAGAATGTTCCACATTTAGTGATTGTTTTAATGGGCTTGAGATATCAGTGGATGTCTCATTGTTTAATGGAGCATCATTGCACAAGTATCAGTAGAAGCAACTATTTGTCAGTTTCCTTAGAAATTATTTTAAATGGCCTCCCATGGTGAAATTGGCAGCCTGCGTTAAGAAGCAACAGAGGGCAGTGATCAAATTCACCCTGCAATATGAGAAGGACAAGATATAATTAGAAAAGACCATAAGACAGAGGAGCAGATTTAGGCCATTCAGACCATCGAGTCTGCTAAGCCATTCCATCATGGCTGATCCCAAATCCCATAACCCCATTAACCTGCGTTCTCACCATATCCTTTGATGCCCTGACTGATCAGTAAACTCTCAACTTCCGTCTTAAATATATCCACAGACTTGGCCTCCACCACAGTCTGTGGCAGAGTATTCCACAGATTCACTACTCTCTGGCTAAAAAAATTATTCCTCACCTCTGTTCTAAAAGGTTGTCCCTCAATTTTGAGGTTGTGCCCTCTAGCTCTAGATACCCCCACCAGAAGAAATATCCTCTCCATATCCACCCTATCTAGTCCTTTCAACATTCGGTATTTTTCCTTGCATTCTTCTAAATTCCAGTAAATACAATCCCAAAGCTGCCAAACACTCCTCATATGTTAACTACTTCATTCCCGGAATCATCCTCGTGAACCTCCTCTAGACTCATTCCACTGACAACACATCCTTTCTGAGATATGGGGGCCAAAACTGTTGACAATACTCCAAGTGTGGCCTGACTAATATCTTATAAAGCCTTAGCTTTATCTCCTTGCTTTTATATTCTATTTCCTTTGAAATAAATGGCAACACTGCATTTGCCTTCTTCACCAGAGAGTCAAAATTCAAATCAACCTTCTGGGAGTCCTGCAGAAGGACTCGTAAGTCCCCCTGCACCTCTGATGTTTGAACCTTCTCCCCATTTAGATAATAGTCTGCACTATTGTTCCTTTTACCAAAACGCATTATCATACACTTCCCAGCACTGTATTCCATCAGCCACTTTGTTGTCTATTCTTCCAATTTGCCTAAGTCTGCTGCAATTGCATTGCTTCCTCAGCACTACCTACCCCTCCACCCATCTTCATATCATCCACAAATTTTGCTACAAATCCATCAATTCCATTATCCAAATCATTGACAAACAATGTGAAAAGTAGCGGTCCCAATACTGACCCCAGAGGAACACCATTAGTCAGTGGCAGTCAACCAGAAAAGGCCCCCTTTATTCCCACCCACTGCCTCCTTCCTGTCAGCCATTCCTCTATCCATGCCAGTATCTTTCCTGTAGCGCCATAGGAGTTTATTTTGTTAAGCAGCCTCATGTGTAGCACCTTATCAAATGACTTCTAGAAATCCGAGTAAATGCCATCCACTGCCTCGTCTTTGTCCACGCGGCTTGTTACTTCCTCTATCTTGCAGGAGAAAGGGGATTACAGAGGTCATGAGAGAGGAGCTGGCCAAACTTGATTGGAAGGGAGCACAGACATCCCACCCTGCAAAAACTCATTTCAGAGAGGTAGCACCATCAATTTGCGGGAGACTCCCAGAAGAGGTGGGATGTCTGCAATAGAGTAGCTCCTTAGCAGCAAGCCAGCTAGTTTAATAACGTTAGCTATGCTAATGAGCAAATGACACCTGTTAAACTTCTCTCTCTCTCAGTCTCTCTCTTCGCCACCCCCCCCCAGTTCTAGTAGAGATCTGAGTTGGGACTGCTTCTTTTTACATTATATGTCAAAGATTTGTATGACGGAATTGATAGCAAAGTTTGCAGACGATACGCCGATAGGTGGAGGGGCAGGAAGTGTTAAGGAAGCAGATGGAGTAAAGAAGGACTTAGACAGATTAAGATAATGGGGAAAGAGGTGGCAGATAGAATACAGTGCTGGGAAGTGAATGATCATGTACTTCAGACTATTTTCTAAACTAGGAGAAAATTCAAAAATCCAAGGTACAAAGGGACTTGGAAGTCCTCATGCAAGATTCCGTAAAGGTTAATTTGCAGGTTGAGTTGGTGTTGATGACAGCAAATGCAATGTTAACATTAATTTCAAAAGGACTAGAATATAACAGCAAGGTTGTAATGTTGAAGCTTTATATGCCATTGGTGATACTTATTGTGAGCAGTTTTGGGTCTCTTATCTAGAAGCAGATGTGCTGACATTGGAGAGGGTTCAAAGGAGGCTCGCAAAAATGGTTCCTGGATTGAAAGGCTTATCATATGAGGAGAATTTGATGGATCTGTGTCTGTACTCACTGGAATTCAGAAGAATGAGGGGAGATCTCATTGAAACCTATTAAATGTCGAAAGGCCTCAATGGAGTGGATGTGGAGAGGATGTTTGCTATGGAGGGGAATCTAGGAGCAAAGGACAGCCTCAGGATAGAGGGATGTCCATTTAGAATGGAGATGAGGAGGAATTTCTTTCACCAGGGAGTGGTAAATGTGTGGAATTCGTTGCCACAGGTGTTATTGGGTTTGTTTAAGGCGGAGGTTGATAGATCTAGCTTAGTCAGGGAATGTAAAGGTACAGGGAGAAAGGAGGAGAGGGAACTGGATCAGCCATGTTGAAATGGTGAAGCAGATTCAACGGGCCAAATAACCCAGTTCTGCTCCTATATCTTATACAGGGCATTGGGCCCCCAACATCTGTGCCAAGCATAATACCAAATTAAACTAACTCCTTCCACCACAATATGTTCCCTATACTTTAATTCCCTGCATAATCACCAATATCACGTCTTTAATAATACACCAATTGCGTCTCAATATCACCAAGACCAAGGAGATGGTGGTGGACTTTAGGAGATCTAGGCCTCATATGGAGCCAGTGATCATTAATGGAGAATGTGTGGAGCAGGTTAAGACCTACAAGTATCTGGGAGTACAGTTAGACGAGAAGCTAGACTGGACTGCCAACACAGATGCCTTGTGCAGGAAGGCACAGAGTCGACTGTACTTCCTTAGAAGGTTGGCGTCATTCAATGTCTGTAGTGAGATGCTGAAGATGTTCTATAGGTCAGTTGTGGAGAGCGCCCTCTTCTTTGTGGTGGCGTGTTGGGGAGGAAGCATTAAGAAGAGGGACGCCTCACGTCTTAATAAGCTGGTAAGGAAGGCGGGCTCTGTCGTGGGCAAAGTACTGGAGAGTTTAACATCGGTAGCTGAGCGAAGGGCGCTGAGTAGGCTACGGTCAATTATGGAAAACTCTGAACATCCTCTACATAGCACCATCCAGAGACAGAGAAGCAGTTTCAGCGACAGGTTACTATCGATGCAATGCTCCTCAGACAGGATGAAGAGGTCAATACTCCCCAATGCCATTAGGCTTTACAATTCTACCGCCAGGACTTAAGAACTTTTTAAAAGCTATTATTAATGCTTTTTGAGATAGTGATTTAGATGCATATCATATTTTCTTACTGAGTTAAGTATTGTATGTAATTAGTTTTGCTACAACAAGTGTATGGGACATTGGAAAAAAAGTTGAATTTCTTCATGGGGATGAATAAAGTATCTATCTATCTATCTAATCATATGCCTATCTAAAAGGCCTCTTGAATGCCATTATCACATTTCCTTCCATAAATACACCTGGCGGTCACTTCCAGCACCAACCACACTCAGAATTTAAAAACTTTCCTTGCCTACCTCCTTTAAATTACCCTCTTTTACCTTAAAGCCATGCTTCTCAATTTTATAAACTACCATCAGCTCCAACAGTCACAGAAAGCCATCCAATGTTTTCAAACTCTCCTAAAAGCTAATTCCCTCTAATCCAGGTTGTATCCTGGTTAACTTGTTCTGAGGCTTTCTAATACCACAACATCCTTTCTATAATAGGCTAACTAGAACTGCATGCAGTATTGATTGCAGTCTGAGCAAAATTTTATACAGCAATAGCATGATCTCCTGACTCTCTCATACAATGCCCTTAGCAACAAAGGCAAGCACACTAGATCTCTTATTTACAACTCCACCTACTGCATTCCAATTTTCAGGAGATATAGTCTCGGATCTCAAAATCCCTCTGAACAGCAATGTTGTTTAAGGGCTGAACTTTCCCCATTACATTTGACCTATGTGCAACTCTTCACACATCTGGATTAAACTCCATTTTTGTACCCATATTTATAACTGATCTATATAGAGTCATAGAAAAGTACAGCACAGAAACAAGCCCTTTCGACAATCTAGTCCATCCCAAACCATTTAAACTGCCTACTCCCAGTAGACCTGCACCATTGTCTTCCATACCCCTACCATCCAAGTACCTATCCAAACTTCTCTTAAAACATTTAAAGCGAGCTCGCATGCACCACTTGCACTGGCAGCTTGTTCCACACTCACAATCCTCTGAGTGAAGAAATTTCCGCTCAACAAATTTTATGAGATATGCAGGTGATATTAAACCTAAGTCTCATCCATCTTATTCTCAAACTTTAAATCTTTCACCCTTAACCCATGACCTCTAGTTGTAGTCCTACCCAACCCCAGTGGAAAAAGCCTGCTTGCATTTACAGTCAAGATGAAGCCACACTCAGCTTGGAGGAACACCACCTTATATTCTGTCTGAGTAGCCTCCAACCTGATGGCATGAACATTGACTTCTCTAACTTCCGTTAATGCCCCTCCTCCCCTTCTTACCCCATCCCCGATTTATTTATTTTCCCCCTCCCCCTTTTTTCTCTCTCTCTCTGCCCATCATTCTGCCTGTTCTCCATCTCCCTCTGGTGCTCCCCTCCCCCTTTCTTTCCCCATAGGCCTCCCGTCCCATGATCCTTTCCCTTCTCCAGCTCTGTATCACTTTCGCCAATCACCTTTCCAGCTCTTGGCTTCATCCCACTCCCTCCGGTCTTCTCCTATCATTTTGCATTTCCCCCTCCCCCCACTACTTTCAAATCTCTTACTATCTTTCCTTTCGGTTAGTCCTGACGAAGGGTCTCGGCCCGAAACGTCGACAGTGCTTCTTCCTATAGATGCTGCCTGGCCTGCTGTGTTCCACCAGCATTTTGTGTGTGAGGCTTGGATTTCCAGCATCTGCAGATTTCCTAGTGTTTGCATTTACCCTATATAATTTTGTATACCTCTATCAAATCTCCCCTCAATCTATGTTAGAAGGAATAAAGTTCTAACCTATTCAATCTTTCCTTGTAACTCAGGTCCTCCAGCCCCAGCAACATCCTTGTAAATTTTCTCCATTTTTTTTTCAAGCTTATATACATTTTTCCTGTATGTGGGTGAACAAAGCAGCACACTATACTCCAAATTAGGACTCCCCAATGTCTTAAACAACTTTAACACAACATCCCATCTCCTGTACTCAATACTTTGATTTGTGAAGGTCAATCTGCCAAAAACATTCTTTACAACCCCATCTACCTGTGAGGCCAGTTTCAATGAATTATGGACCTGTTCGCCCAGATCCCTTTGTTCTACAGCGGTCTTCAGTGCCCTAGCATTCACTATGGAACACCTATCCTGTTTGGTCCTACTGAATGGCAACACCTTGCACGAGTCTGCATTAAATTCCATCTGCCATATATTAGCCCATTTATCCAGCTGGCCCAGATTCCAAAGCAAATTCTGATAGTCCTCCTTGCTGAGCAATATACCCCCCAGTCTTGGTGTCATCCGCAAAGTTGCTGATCCAGTTAACCACGTTATCATCCAGATCATTGATATACCTGACATTCCACGAGTCACAAGTCTCCAGTCAGAGATGCAAGCATCTCCTCCCACTCTCTGGCTTCTCCCACAAAGCCAATGTCCAATCCAATTTACCACCCTATCTTGAACGCTGAGCAACTGAATCTTCTTGGTTCAGTCGAAGGGCATCACTGATATCCTGTGGTATCACTTTTATGCCCTTCTTCAAACCCACCAATCTTTGTGCCAGCAAACTTACTTACTAACCAGCTCATCCATATTCACATTCAACAACATACACAAAACGCTGGAGTACCTCAGCTGGTCAGGAAACATCTATCGAGAAAAATAAACAGTTAACATTTCAGGCTGATCAAGACCGGAAAGAAAGGGGCCAGAAATCAGAATAAAGTGGTGGGGGGGTGTTGAGAAGGTTTTGGAAAGGAAAGGACAGTGGAATAAAGGGAAGGTGAAGAACAGGGAGGAGGTAATAGACACGACCATGAGGGCAGGTGGTGTCAGAGCTGGTAAATTTGAGGGCAGGGTGGGAGTTCAAGGCAAAGTTAATGAAATTTACAAACTCTGCATGGGTGCAAGAAGCAGCACCAATGCAGCTTCATTGTACCTGAAGAGGAGTTGGGCAGCATTGCAATTGTAAGCTTGGCACATGTACTGTTCCATGTAGCTGTACAAAAGACAGGCATACTGGAGAACATTGAGTGCCCATGATTGCACCTTTGGTCTGGTGAAAGTGGAAGGAGCCTGAAGAGAAATTGTTGAGGGTAAGTACCAGTTCTGCCAGACAGAGGAGAGTGATGATGGAAAGGAACTGGTTAGGTCTGTTGTCCAAAAGGCCTTCCTGAAGGGGATTAAAGTGTACAGAACTGGACATCCATAGTGAAAATAAGACAGTCAGGGCCAGGGAACTAGAAGTTGTTGAATTATGGAGCACAGATGACATGCCAGAGATGTAGATGGGAAGGGATTGAACGAAGATCTACAAAATGGAGTCAAAGTATGCAGGCAAGAGTTCAGTGGGGCAAGAACAGGAAGAAACAATGGGTCTACCAGGACAGCCAGATTTGGGATCTTAGGCAGCAGTTAGAAGCAAGCTGTCCAGAGAATGAGAACTAGGAGGTTGGCAGCAGTAGAGATCTCCAAAGGCTGTGAGGATGGTGATGGTGCAGGGTATAATGTCCTGGTGCTTCTTAGTAGGGTCCTGTTTAAGGGGTAGTTAAGAGGAGATGTCAAAAGATGCCCACCTACTTACCTTCCCCTCATTCAATCTCAACTATCACCTGCGAGCTTATACTCCTCCCACTCCCTCGACCACCTTATCCTGGCTTCTGCCTCCTTCCTTACCAGACCTGATGAAGAATCTCAGCCCAAAACATCAACTGCTGTTGTCCCACCATGGATGCTGCCTGACCTACAAAGTCCCTGCTGCTTGAACATTTTGTGTGTGTTGGTCAAGATTTCTAGCATCTGCAGAATTTCTTGTGTCTCTATTTTTTCATCCAAGTAATTTATACAAATCAAAACAGACGTCCCAGCACAGACCACTGCAAAACACCAATGGTCTCCAGCCAGGGATGCATCCCAGGGTGGGTACTCGGGATGTCCATGGCATAACTGGCAGGTGTGTTTAAAGTCATTTGTAATCTCTCGCTGTCCCAGTGTAGAGTGCTCTCCTGCTTCAAAACATCCACCATTGTTCTTGTGCCTAAAAAGACCAAGGTAACATGTGAATAACTGGAATCCTGTCACACTCACCTCAATATGCTTTGAGAAGCTGGTCAAGGACTACATCTGCAGCGTGCTGCCACCCACACTGGACCACCTACAATTCATCTACTGACACAACCGATTGACAGATGACGCAATAGCCACAGCTCTACACACCATCCTTACACATCTGGAGAAGGACACCTATGTGAGAATGCTGTTCTTGGACTACAGTTCAGCATTCAACACTATACTTCCTTCCATGACAAGAAGCTCAGAGAGCTCGGCCTTAACGCTGCCTTGGGCATCTGCTGGATCCTGGACTTCCTGTCAGATTGCCAGCAGGTGGTAAGAGTGGGCTCCCTCACCTCTTCCTCTCTGACCCTCAACAAAGGTGCCCCTCAGGGCTGTATCCTAAGCCCCTCCTTTACTTTTTATATATCCATGACTGTGTTGCCACCCACAGCTCCTAACTACTAATTAAATTTGCTGACGACACTACATTGGTTGGCTTTATCTCAAATAATAACAAGGCAGCCTACAGAGAGGAAGTCGTCTCTCTGACACAGTGGTGTGAAGAAAACAACCTCTCCCTCAATGTCGTAAAAAGAAAGGAGCTGGTTGTGGATTAAAGGGGTACGGAGACAGGCTAATCCCTATTGACATCACTGGATCTGGGGTTGAAGTTCCTCGGCATCCACGTCACCCAGGATCTCACATGGTCTCTACATACTGACTGTGTGGTGAAAAGAGCACAACAGCACCTCCTTTACCTCAGACAGTTGAAGAGGTTTGGTATGGAACCCCAGATCCTAAGAACTTTCTACAGGAGCACAGTTGAGAGCATCCTGACTGGCTGCATCACTGCCTGGTATGGAAACTGTAGATCCTGCAATTGCAGGACTCTGCAGAGAGTGGTGCAGACAGCCCAGCACATCTGTAGATGTGAACTTCCCACTATTCAGGACATTTACAAAGACAGGTGTGTAAAAAGGGCTCAAAGGATCATTGGGGACCCGAGTCACCCCAACCACAAACTGTTCCAGCTGCTACCATCCGGGAAACAGTACCACAGCATAAAAGCCAGGACCAACAGGCTCCAGGACAGCTTCTTCCACCAGGTCATCAGACTGATTAATTCCTGCTGATACAATTGTATTTCTATGCTATATTGACTGTCCTGTTGTACATACTATTTATTACAAATTACTATAAATGCACATTGCACATTTAGACAGAGACGCAATGTAAAGATTTTTACTGATGTGAAGGATGTAAGAAATAAATTCAACTCAATTCAAAAGAATAACAGTCTACCATCACTACCATCTGTCTTTTGTAAGCAAGCAAGCAAATTTCAAATCCAGACTACCAAGTCACAGTAGATCTCAGGCATCTTAATCATCCCGATCAACCTATCACAAGGTACCTTGTCAAAAGCCTTACAGAAGTCGATATAGACAGCATCCCTTTCCTTATCCTCAATCACCTTGCTCACCTCCTCAAGAAAGTTGTGAAGGAAAAGGTGGGCAGTTAAGAGGAAGATGGATGAAGTTGGAAGCTGATAGGTGGAAGAGGTAAAGGGCTGAAGGAGGAGGAATCTGATAGGAGAGGAAAATGGACCATGGGAGAAAAAGGAGAGAAAAAGGGCACGAGAGGGAGGTGAAAAGATAAGGAGTAAGAGGGGAGTCAGAATGGGAAATGGAAAAAGAGAGAAGGGGAGGGAGAAGAAATTATTAGAATTTTGAGAGATCAACATTGATGCAATCAGGTTGAAGGCTACCTAAACAGAATATGAGGTGTTACTCCTCCAACCTGAGAGTGGCCTCATTGTGGCAGTGGAGGCCATGGGCCAAAATATCAAAATGGGAATAGAATGTAAAATTAAAATGGATGGTCACTGTGAAAACCTGCCTTTTGTTCTGGATAGAGAGAAGCTGTTTAACAAATTGCCCCCCCATCTACATTGTGTCTCGGTGTATTGGAGGCGGGTTAGAGTTTTTCATGTTTTAGAGTGAAAAAGCTTGACAGACTCACAGGTGAAGTATCGCCTCACAGGAAGAACTGTTTATGGCTCTGAATGGTAGTGAGAGGAGATGTGGGAACAGGTCTAGCTCGTCCTGTTTGCAGGGATAGGTGCAGGGAGGTAAATCAGTGGGAAGAAATGAATGGAAAAGGAACTTCTGGAGGCAGAGCGGAGTAATGATGGCGCTAAACGGCGACTTCTCTGCTTGCATCTTCGGAAACAGCTCTATTTCCATCTTTAATGTTTTTATTTCTCCTTTCAGGGTTCTTTTGAAGACCCTGACATGGAGTTATATGGTGACTTCAGTTCTTTGCGGGAATGGGACCCACTCTCAGGGTTTCATAACTCGCTGCTGTTCAGCACGCCAAGGGCTCGGCCTCAGAGTCCGGCTCAGATTTGGAAGCCTAGGATCTCGGGGCTTTGGAGACAGGCAGATCAAGGGTCTGTGTCACAGCAGGAGACCTGTGTGTCTTCGGGGATGTCGAAATATCTACGGCTGTGTGCCCAAAGACCCGAGATCTTTGAGATCTTCAGGCACAGAGCTCGGAAAAAGAGACATAACAGACTTTTAATAACATAAACCACAAGTTGTTTATTATGTCTCCCCGCTCGCTGGGAAAACGGTGACACCTCTTTCTCCCTTATTAGGGAGAGAGAGAGCCTGTGGTTGTCATATACCGGGTGAAACGCAAAGTCTTTAGAGTAACTGCAAATATGTGCCTTTGCTATTGCTTTGCTCACACTTGAGTGCTCAGTGGCAGGTGCCAATGCTTTTTTTTATGTCAGTGGGTGGAGGGGGGATTGTTGCTTGCTGCCGCTTACACGCAGGAGGGAGGGAAGCTGGGGAGGACTTTGGGGTTCTCACATTTAACTTTGGGGCACTCCATTTTCGTGGATGGTTGCGAAGCAAAAGCATTTCAGGATGTATATTGTATACATTTCTCTGATATTAAATTGTACCTTTGAAATCACACAAGTATGGATGTAGTTAAGTCAAGAGATACAAAAATCATAAACAAGCATTTTGCCAGTAATTATGGAGTCAGAGATACACAACATGGAAACAGAAGACTGAATCCATGCCAATCATCACCACTTATTTTCACTTATCACACATTATTCCTATATTTACATGTACACCACATTCTCATCTTCCGATTCTATCACCTTAGACAATAGAGGTAATTCAAAGAGGCCACTTAACCTACCTACCAACTCAAATATCTTGGAAGAAACTAGAGCACCTGGCGGAAACCCACATAGTCACAGAGAGAATGTGCAAACCGCACAGGCAGAAGCAAAGGACTGAAATTGGGCTCTGGCACTGTGAGGCAACTGGTCAAATGAGGCAGTGCAGGACAGTTATCAAGCATTGGCTTAAACAATTCACAAAATAGTTTGAAGATTTACTGAACCTTGAGGTTTGAGTGGTGGTGGATCTTCATGCAAAATCATCTCCACCAACGCAGACAAGTTTTCTGAGAAAAATGGTGGTTTTCCTGTTGAATTAAAAGACAATGAGCAAGTTTGAATGCCATCAACAACACGTCTCTACATGATCACAATTTCCCTGCATCAATCCAAAAAACACCTTTTACTCATTTGTTTTCTCAGTCTCTACAGCATAATTTAATTATGTTGCAGAATTACACAAAACATAGCTTAGGGCTGTTTATATCTATCCATCAGCAGTTTTTTTTATTTCTATGTTCAAAAAATCAAATATGATAACAGTGGATCATTAAATTTTTCCCAGAAAACCCTAAGTCTTAGGAACAGAATCAGACCATTCGGCCATTCAAGTCTGTTTCACAATTCCATTATGGCTTATTTATTATCTCTCTCAATGTGTTCTCCCATCTTCTCCCCGTAACCTTTGACGCCCTTACTAATCAAGAACCTGCCAACCTCCACCTTAAACATACGCAATGACTTGGCCTCTTCAGCCATTTGTGGCAATGAATTCAATAGGTTCACCACACTCTGGCAAAAGAAATTCCTTCTTATCTCTGCTTTAAAGCGATACCCTTCTATTCGGAGGCTCTGCCTTCCCCATTTACCCCAGAATAGCATCAACTGTTCCATAATGAATAAGATAAAACAAGTTGCACAGTAAGTGCAGAGGTAAAATTCCCAATGTCCCCCAGCCCCAGATTCAGCTTTATTGTAAGCTGGGGCATTTCTCCAATTTCCCAAGGATATTCCTAGGTGGAATTGTTAATTATAGATTAGTGTCAACAGTCATTGAATTTTATTTTATTTAGCTGTATGAACACTACATAAATACGAAATGCAAAAACAGAATTATGTAATGCATTATTTGCGTTATTTTCTGTTGTAACAAACCAATCAGATTTTAACTTTCCATCTAGCAATTGCATTTGACATTTTGTATTTTAAGCATCTTAAATTACAATATAAGTCAGCAGTCTCCCACCTCAGAACTTCAAAAATTGCAAATAAAGATCAAAATGGTTTTATGAATTGGCACTAACAAACAAGTCAAATATAAACCTTGTATGAATCTGCCTGAGAGAATAGAAGTGAACATACATCAAAACATACCAGTAAACATTTCATACAGTACACAGCCTAGAGACCATAAATCACTGGTCGGAGAGCAGTCTTCACCCTTCACAACTTCAGGAGCCATATACAGTGTAGACCCTATTAGGACAGATAATTCAAATGACACGTCAAAATACCTTGAATAGCATTCTGTTTCTTGAAACCAAAGAATTCTCCACCATTGACACTGCCCTTATTCTCCAGGCATCCACCCCACCTTCACAGTGAAAGAGTTCCTCTTGTCCTCACCTATCACCCCATGAGCTTCCACTTGAACACATCATTCTCCACAACTTGATTGGATACTTTACAAAGTCATCTTCAGTTTCACTTTGATCTTTGGGTTATTCCGGAAATGATTCATTGCTTAACTAGATGTTCAAGTTGTCCCTCTCCACCCTATAGATCTCTCAATCTTTTTAGGTGATCATCTTAGAGAATATGCCATGCAATTTTATTATTTCGAAGCACAAAGTACTTCACAAATGGCCTTCTTAGGCCAAGGTACTGACTGAAAGAGTTGGGACATCACTGTGCAGCTGTTCAAAATATTGGAATATTGTATACTGTTCTCATTGCCACACAGTAGGAAGGGTGTGCAGAGGAGATTCGCCACGACATTGCATGGAATAGAATGTAGAGTTTATTCTCACTGGATCACAAGAGACTGAGGAATGAGCTTGTAGAAGTTTATAAAATTATGAGGGACATTTAGAGAATAGACAGAGTCACTTCCCTATGGTAAAGGAGTCTACAACAGAGGACACGGGTTTAAGGTGAGATGTGAGAAGTTTAAAGAAGATCTGAGGAGTATATTTTTCAAACAAAATGCGCTGAAAATATGAAGTGCCAGAGGTGGTGCTGGGAGCAGATACATTATAATGCTTAAAAGGTATTTGGACAGATTCTAGGGTAAGAAAGGCATAAAAGGATATAATGTAGATAGTATATATGGAAATAATGTAAATAGGCATAAAATTCAGCATGGATGAGGTAGATCAAAAAGGCCCATTTTTGCATTGAACAATTGCAGAGTGACATTTCCCACGTTAGTCTTACTGATTGATTGAAATACGTGTGGAACAGGCCCTTCCAGCCCTTCAAGCTGCACTGCCCAGCAATAACCAATTTAATCCCAGCCTAATCATGGGAGAATTTACAATGACCAATTAACTACCGAAAGGTATACCTTTGGACTGTGGGAGGGAACCGGAGCACCTGGAGGAAACACACACGGTCACAGAGAGAGTATACAAACTCCTTACAGGCAGCAGCAGGAATTGAACCTGGGTCGCTGGCACTATGAAGAAGAAACAATGCTGAAAATGTTCAAGTTGGGATTGGACATGGTTGTGAATGAAAGCATGGAAATGCAGCTTACATGAGCTATGAAAAAAAACATTAAAAGTGCTCGAAGAATACAACTGCCAGGAGTAAGATATGTTAAAGTGCCGGGGTTGATTGTATTTAATGTATCTAAGTAAACTACTTAAGAACTTTTTAAACGCTATTATTAATGCTTTTTGAGAGAGTGATTTAGATGCATATCATATTTTTACTGAGTAATTTATGTAATTAGTTTTGCTAAAACAAGTGTATGGGTCATTGGAAAAAATGTTGAATTTCCCCATGGGGATGAATAAAGTATCTATCTATCTATCTATCTAATCCTGATACTTACGATTCATGAGCACCTTACATAGATAATAGCAAAGGCTACAGGATCAAACAATAATTCAGTTGCAATGCCTGGGCCTTATGCTTCAGATAAATACTAGTAACAATACCTGCATTTTTATTTTGCAATGCAAAATGGACTTTATGTACTAGTGTCATAAAGCTCTGGGAATCAAAAGTAAATATTTAACCAGCCATTGCAAAATCAATACATGCTGCTTCTTGAAGCTCATGAAATAAAAGTGTCTAAGCATTTCATACTGAAGTCTTTCTGCTCATGATATTCTAAAATTTGGGCTTTTCAAAATATTATGCTGCTTCAGTATCTTGTATCTTATTACTTCAGTCCATCCTTCAGCACCTAAATTTGAACAAATTGTCTCGTGCAGTACACTGTAGAAAGTGTCTTGGCCCAAAACATTGACTGCTTATTCATTTCCATAGTTGCTGCCTGATTTGCTGTGTTCCCCCAGCATTTTGTATGCTACTTTTGATTTCCAGTATCTGCAGACTTTCTAGTGTTTATGAATTGACAGCTAGTTAGTTCTCAGCTTTTACAATCATCAAGATAATATGGTGAATATCAAACTGTGGCTGAATTTGTACCCGCCTCTCAACAAGTGACAGATTCAAACCACACTCCAGGTGATTTGCATACAATCTAACCTGTCACAACACTGCAGTGCCACTTCACTATCTTTCATTAAATAATGACTGCATCTGGATTCCAAGATGATCATATAACTAACCCATTGTTTTAAAGAACAGGGAAATTCCCATGAATAATCTTGTCAATAATCTCCCTCAATCAACATCACAAAAGCAGATTATATGATCATTATTTACACGAGTTCACTATCTACACCTTGACTGCCACACTTCCTGCATGACAGCGGTAAACAATCTTGGGGAAAAATGTAAATCAGGTGCCTGGCTGGTCTCAAGATTCTCAAAGAATCCATATACAGGTTTCCCCCGCAATCCGAAGGTAGACCGTTCCTATGAAACCGTTTGTAAGCCGAAATGTCGTAAAGCGAAGAAGCAATTACCATTAATTTATATGGGAAAACATTTTGAGCATTCCCAGACCAAAAAAAATAACCTACCAAATCATAGCAAATAACACATAAAACCTAAAATAACACTAACATATAGTAAAAGCAGGAATGATATGATAAATATACACCCTATATAAAGTAGAAATATTGTAGGTACAGTGTAATTTCACTTATCAAAATCGGAAAGACAGCGAGCCAAAATCGATTTGGAGAAGAAAAAAAAATCGGCACATACACGCCTACACACGTACACGCATATGTACGCACACACACGCGTGCGCAAACAACTGCCCGCACAAGGCTTCACGGTCATTGTAGTCTTTCTCGGGGTAAACACATGTATAAAGTGGGCGTCTTTTTTTCGTAAAAGTGAAAATCCTCTTTGGTTAGCGAAAACAGGTACTAACGTAGGTCTTCTGTAACAGCAAGTTGTTGTAAAGCGAATGCTCGAAAAACAGGGGACACCTGTAAATGCAAATGTCCTTTTTTTAAGAAGTTTTTTTTAGTTCATTCATTATCTTCAGCACCTGAGAGTTGCTGAGCACATGCTGCCATCTTGAATTAGCTGTGAGGTGCTGATGGTCATGAATTGCCTTGTTACACTGCTGCAGTTCATTGCTGTAAGAAATTGCCAAAGTGCTCATATGCAGAGTTCCATAATTTAGATTTACCAGCAATAAAGGAACAGTGATATATTTCTAAGTCAGGTTAGCATGCATTTTCGCAGGTGAGGAAGGGGGCAAAAACTACTGCCACATCATTCTAATTTGTAAATTTGAGAGGGAATATCAATGTAGCCAATGGAATCAATGCAGTACATTTTACAGAATGGTACACACTGCAACCACTGTACTCTAGATAAAGGTTATGCAATAAACCTCAAATAACCGGGCATCTGATTGGAACTAGGAATGATTTAGCAACTGACTCACTAACTAGCCTGGCAAGCACTGAGCCCCACTCACATTCCAGAGTGCAAACGGAGTGTAATCCCAGCCATGAATGTGGGGTGCAGCGAGATCCAGGGTTCAGTTCCAGAGCTTCCTGCATCAGGAGTGTAGGCAAGTTTGTGACCAGAGCTGGGATCCAGACTGAATGCCTACTTCCCACTCCCTTTAAACTCTCCAGATACATATGATTCTTTTACATTGCTGTGTTACTTTTTTTACAAGTGTGTTTGGATGTTAACATGAGTAACATAAAATATAGAAAATTTACTAGGCCACCTGAAGATTATTATTAATAAATTTGGTGATGTTAAACTGTAAAGGGCAGATTTTAGTTGGCAAGAAATTTAGTCTTCTTATTAAATCCATCTTCTGCCCTGAACATAAAAGATCTGCTGTAAATTGCAACAAATCGTCAATCTAAATTTTGAGTTCCATATTTTATAATGGTTGCAAATTCAACAACATGAATGCTGCATTTAAGAGAAATTAACACTTTTATTTAACTTATTGTTAGAAATAGAATTTAATAAGTACAATTCTTTAGAATGCTTATTTAACTATAATAAAAAAGAATTTTGTGGGAAAGCCATTAGGCTCTGATAACCTACATAACAAAATACTCCACAAGGAGCAGATGCACAGTAAGATTCAGTTCAGCTTCAATGGTGCCCCAAATTTCTTGCAACAGTTCAAGTAAACTACAATTTTTGCTGAAGTCTGCTTTCACAATAACTCAGTTGGCCAAATACTCAAATTTAAAGGATAAACACTCTCTGTTTTGAAATACTCAGTCTCAAATAGAATAACTGCAGAGGTTGTACAATATCCCTTGGAGTTCCTTTACAGATAATCCCTGCATTACAGTGGAATCACATTCTCAGAAAACAGTCTATTTCACAATTCTTCAGAAAACAAAGGTACATTATATCTGCATGCTCCAAGAAATGTGGGTTGAAAAAGAATCTGTGGAGACTATTTTATCCCCAAATAAATTCCATGAGAGTGAACTCATTCAACAGCACAAACTTTGGGTAGTGATTTCTGAATTCTGTAAGGGTAATTTTCAGTGACTGAACAGCCATAACACAGTGTCTGTATTCAAAAGGTACAATAAGAACTCTATGTATGGCCAATAAACAAAAGGATAACATCATGCAAAGAGCATGATAAACAATGGGCAGTAACCTGAAAAAAACACTTTGGTTTCCCCCCCCCCGGTGTTGTATAGCCTGCTGAGCATTCCACCATTTACTGTATTTCATGGTTAGCTATGATTGGACAATAACATCCCTTATGTCCCAAGTTTAACAGGGAATCTCAAGTTTTCTCAGCACCTATGAAACTTAAGCCACAAGATTTTTTTTTAACAAATTTTTACCTCGAGTTCGGCTTTTGGATTTCTTCTGTGTCTCTTCATTACCTTCACTTACATCATCATCTGTGCCAATCAGTGCAAAGAATTCCTCTAGATTCTCTCCTTCTGCCTTAGCAAGACTGAAGTTACTGTACTTCAGAGTGCCTGGCCCATCGACCAATACCTATAGAAGAGAGTAAGAAATTTCAAGAACATAATAAAGTGGTAGGTATAAAATGTCTTTGTAAAATGTCCAGAAAAACAACTTTAAAAACATAATTTTGTGCCACATTATGATTTTTATAGCCGTGAATCTGACAAACCAGTATTTTATATCCTCTTAGAGCAATGATTCCCAAAGGGGCCAGTTACATGTCCTAAGGGGGCATTAGAGGAAATAGAAGTCATCAGGGGAGGCATTCAATATTCTTGGGGGAGGGGTGGCAAGCAGCATCCTAACTTGAGGCATGAGACCTGACCGACCATTATTAGAGCAAGCACTTCCGAAAAAAAGGATGAGGCACTGGAACATGGGTCTGCAGGCAGTGAGCACAATGCATCTGAAACTCAGCAATCTCATCCAACCAAACAGATGTCATTGGGGATGCATAAATTAGCAACCAGGGTGCCCAACGGTTCTCCTTGACACGTGGCACAGAACGAGCCAATTTAACAGTTGGTAAGTTAAGTACGTCTTCTCAACTTTCTCTACAGATCTGTGGAAACAGGTTGCGCACTGATACAGTGCTGGCTGGAACCAAACGGTGAAATTTAAACCTGGTGAACTTGCCAACCCCGAGGATTCTTCTTGAGGTGTTCAAAGAGACCTCGGCTTCATATCTGCCGTAAAGAACCATCTTTGGAGATTATGAGACCTCACATGATTGGTCAATCACACTAACTAGAATAGTATAAAGGTGGCTTGCCGAACACCAGTTCTGTCCTAACTAACATTCAGGTTCCAATCTGAATCCTTGTCGACGTAATTTTCGCTATTGTGATCATCTTCATCTTTCCTCTATGCACAGCTACCAATGCTCCATCAACACGCTGCTGTTGTCAACATCTGACAGGCATATTAGCCCCATTAATGAATATGCGTCTGAAGGTAGTTTTATTCCGTTCCCCTTAGATCAACAACGCCCCATGTGTCTTATTTGTAATACTGTGCTGTCTAATGAAGCCATAAAACCATCAAGTTTGGTGGAACACTTCTGTAAAAGACACCCTAAAAATGCTACTTATGATATTACTCAATTCCAGAAGATGAAAGAAGCATTTGAAAAGCATGGCACACTCAAGTCATTTGCCAAGAAAGCCAAAAATGACCTTGATAGTGGTCTCATTTCTTCTTAGAACATTTCCAAAATGATAACAAAGTATACAACTGGTAAAAAAATTAATAATGCCTGTTCTATCAGAAGTGCTCACCACTGTTCTCAAAATGGATACCAGGATTTTAAAAATCAATTTGTCTGAGTAATAACTCTATAACTCGTCGTATGACAAAATGAGTGAAGACATTGAGTATCAATTATGCCCAGAGCTACAAAAAAAATAGAATTTGGTATACAAATGGATGAGTCAACTGTGCGAGATAATGAGGCATTGCTGCTGGCATATATACGGTTTATCAAAAATGGAAAAGTTTATGAAGAGATTCTCTCTTGGAAAAAGTTAAAAACAATTATCAATGGAAAATCAATCTATGACAAGCTCAAAATTATATTGAGGATAAGAGTGTTCTAATTAGGAACATGATTTCTTGTGCAGCAGATGGAACACCATATATGACAGGTCACCCTGCTGATTTAGTGACATTTATGAGAAAGAAATTCCAAGTTTGTTTGCAATCCATTGTGTAATTCATTGTCACAATCTTGCAGCCAAAATCCTCAACCAGTGACTTTTTTCCAAGCATGACTCTTGTAATATCTGCTATCAATAAAATTAAAGCTCAAGCATTCAATAGCAGGATATTTCAACAGTTATGCCAAGATAACTATGAAGAGTTTGAACGTTTGCTTCGTCACACTGAAGTGCATTATCTGTCAAAAGGCTGCTGCTTAAAACGTTTCTTTGAACTTTTTGAGACTGTGGTTGAATTTCTGCTCAAAGTCAACAAGAGCTTGGGAAACAAGATTGAACTTCTACACGGATATGTGGCATACCTAGCTGATCTGTATGACAAAACAAACATTCTAAATATGAATCAGCAGGGTGAGAATTTTAATTTAATCCAGGTAAAAAGAGCAGTGTCCACTTTTATTGGAACACTGTAATTATATAAGCAAAACATTGGGAGAATGTTTTCACAGTTTCCCTACACGGAAAGTATGGCACTCTCTTTCATAGACAGTGATTTGCAAAAGTACTGCTTCCACCTGCAGCAACTGAAGAAGGACCTTCAGAATCGATTCAAGTATTTGAACGACCTGGAAATTCCGAACTGGATAATTAACCCATTTCTTTGCAAGGTGGAAGAACAGGAAGAGAGCTTGCAAGAAGAAATTATCGAATTTCAAAATAATGAAAAAGCAAAAATACTTCTCAAGAATATCATCTTTTGTGGTATGTGACTACAGTATCATACAAAGTTTCTTGGTCTTTGAATAAGAGCCAAATTGTTGTTCATAGTATTTCCATCCTCCTGACTTGTTGAAAGAGGCTTTAGTGCAGTGAACCATATACTCACAAAAAACAGAAACCGCTTGGATATTGTTTTGTGTGGGGACTTAATGCTTTTGCTGTCACAACTTAAACCAGATATTTCAACTCTTGATAAAAACCATCAAGCTCAAGGATCACATTGATAGCAAAGCTGCTGTACAGCGCACAGGTACTGTGTAAGCTAAGTTTCAGAGGCAAATAGAAATTTACAGCAGAATCATTTTTATCATGGTAGCATACGGTAGACGTTTTTACACAATGGGGGTGCCTAAGAGGAGCATTGGCAAATATGAAGGTACTTTAGGGGGTGGGGAGGGCATTGGGCTAAAAAAGGTTGAGAAACACTATCTTAAAATTTTTTACTTATTTAGCATATAACAAGGTCACGACAGTAGCACAGCAGTTAGTGCGACACTATTACAGCTCTGAGGGTTTCAGAATTTCAGCATCATGCTGTAAGGAATCTCTGTACTTCCTCCCCATGGAATGCGTGCATCTTCTTCAAGTCTTCCTGTTTAATCCCACAGTCCAAAGACATACCAGGTAGGTTAACTGGCCATTGTAAATTGTCCCATTAGATACAGCTTTATCAGGTATGTCGGGGTTTGCTGGGGTAGCATAGCTCAAAGGGCTGGAAGGGCCTACACTGCGCAGAAAACAATAAATGTCAAACTGCATTTCAGAAGTACAATTAAGAGAGAAAAAATAATGCCCACCAGAGAAGATATTGAGAGGGATGGCCAAAACTTTTCTGCAATTGGTTAATTTATCAACGCCTTTAAAAAGAGAAGTGACTGATAGAATAAATAAAGGAGGGAATTCCAAAGTGAAGGTCACAGGACAATTGAAAATATGACTATTAATTCTGAGATTAAAGGCAAAATGTGGAAGGTATCCAAGCCAAAGTTAGGTGGACTGTCAAGTTAACAATCAGTCTTTTGTGGAAAAAAAAATCTGGCGATTTGATTAGAGATTGAAAAAAACTCTAGCACAAATAAGGTCATTAACAAAAGAAATCGTATTTATTTTCCAATTATAACTGCAATTAACCATATATAATTCAAAAGTGTCCTTTTACCTTAGCAGGATTAAGATCACCAAACACGATGCCCAACTCATGGATATGGTGCAAACCCATTACTAGATCAATACCAAACTGTCTAACTACATCCTCATTTAAGTATTCATCTTGGGTGATAACCATTGCCAAAGAACCTCCTGCAACAGAAACAACAGACTGGATGCAGCAAAATCAAACATGAATACAACACATATCTTTGAGTAAAAACTGAGAAGAGGTGGAAACAAGTCAAGCAATATTTGTAGAGATAAAGGTAGAATTAATAACAGGTGGCTCAGTCATTAGGTGATAGGACAACAACTTGAAAAATTAACTTTTTCTGCGTCTTGTCTTACTAAGTAGTTCCAGCATTTTCAGCCTTAATTTCATATTTCTTAAACCTACAGTACTGTGCAAAAGTCTTAGGCACATAAATTGCTAGGATGCCCAAGAGATTTGCACAGTACTGCGTCCATCAATGTCGACTGGAGAGCAAGCTTGTAAATCTGGCAGGAGAAAAGGATGTTGGGAATGGCGAGGCTAGAATGCTGTGGGAGGGATGTGGGACAGGTGCCAGAAAGAGTTCTAGAGCGGGACAGGAAGAAACAGGTGCAGACACACCCAGCCCTGAGACACCAGGCAAGGTCATTTGATTCCAAACAATAGGTTTATTGATCATTACAGAATATCGCTTCCCACTTCCTCCATTCTCCCTTCCCCTTTTCCCAACCATGATTCCCGTCTCCCTGCCCCCTTCCCACTCTCAGTCCACAACAGGTTTATCATCACTCACCAATGTCATGAAATTAGTTTTTGTGCCAGCAATACAGTGCAATTCATAAAATTACTACAGTACTGTGCAAAAGGTTTAGGCTCCCTAGATATATATATATGTACCTAAGACTTTGGCACAGTACAGTATATTAAATCTTGAATAAATCTCTTCAAATGTACTTTAAAATGCACTAGGAAATGGAGGAACATCATTTTCACATTCCAGCTCCTTTCTTTTATTTTCTTTTTCAATCCTTTTATTAATATCAACATGATAAGATTAATACATACCGGTAGTTATTGGGATTACAAAATTAAAATGCACATAAAAGGATACACAAGCAATAAGTAAAATATGGTTAAGTCTTCCCAAATCATGAATGATACAAATATCATATAAACAAAACAAAAAAAAACTAGGTATATCATGTTGAAAAAAACAGAAAAGAGAAAAAGAGAAAAAAAATCATTACCACAAGAACAACTAATCTAACAAACTAACCACTAACTAATAAAGAAAAAAGGGGAAAAAAATGGGCTGTTTATAGTATCTATAAAAATATAGTATCCAGCTCCTTTTTATCAACCACTTGAAATCCATGTTTTGGGTCAGTTCCACTTACTTCATCTAGCACCTTTTAATTTTATGTATGTCATTTGTAACTCTTCTCAGCTTCCTCTTCCAAAGAAATCAAGCCAATCTTAATCCAAAAACTTCACCATCCTTGGCAACATTCTTTCAAAGCAATCTAAGATACCTTAAAAATTCTCTGAACACTGTGCTACTTCATCCTTCCTGCTAAATTCTGATCAATCCACAGTACTCTATCTCCTCTTTTTCTGAAGGCCATTGCTGAACTGTATTACGACAAAATTACCAAAGATTAGACCTTTCCCATAAAGTTCTGCCTCTGATCATCAATAACAAATTCTCTGACAGACAATCTGGGGCAGCGTCGGGTAGAAACACGGGCAGCGGTGCACAGAAAGGAGTACGTGGAGTCCATGGTCAGCAACCATCAAAAGAGATAACAGAAGATAAGCACCGTGAAATGCCTGTACAGGAATCAACTCATCTTTTTTAGGAGAGAAAGGAGTCTGACCAAGCTGGCCAGACTTGCTCCTGGAATTTGATCAGGCCACATATTTGTACTGCACCTCCTACAGCTTTCTTTCACCCCAGAGAGAAAAAAATCAATTGACTAAAGCAAATTAATTCTATTAATAAAGGTCAACATTACTTTCCACAATTTCTCTCAATGAAACTTAACCATATTCATTTGAAACTCATACCAAGATTTAGATAGGACCATGAGAAATCACAGTTTAACTGAGCTCTGCCTTGTGACAGTGTGTGCAGATAAATCGGATATATATTGAAGTTTTTGAATGAAACCACCAAGGCTCACTCCATTGTTGCCACTCTATGGTTATCCTATTCTTAACAGCTGTTTAAAACTTCTTACTGCCCTTCTCTGTGACAAAGAAACACAAACGGATGATCAAGAACCTTAGCCGTGCCAGTCTTGACACATGGGTTATTTGTTTGGTTTCTAGCCTCTCATCCTGAGATGAGAAAGAACAAAAAGCTTTGTATAATCAGTTTTCAGTTCTTGCTTTCAGTGAAATTCTCCAGTTTATTGTAGTTGCTAGATGAACCAGTGATTTTTACCTGTCCATTATTTTTCAAATATGGTTAACTATGGATATATTCCAAGATTCTCTTAGCAAAAGACATTTTTCATTAATTAATAACACATAGATAACTTGCAAAACTAGTTTCAATGCTTAATAGTTCGTCTGCAATTAATTTTCAGTTTGAGCAAGCAATGAATTTCATTGCACCCTGGTGAGTCTGAAGTCTGGAGCAAAACTAGGTGCTAGTCAGATGCCATCATGAATGAATAGTAGCTTTTAAAACTATGGCCAAAGTTATGCACTAACACTCAGAAATTCAAATTCAATTATTTGTAATGTACTAAACAAGACTTTACAAACATGGCCCGATAAACAAATAAATTCTTATTGTAGTTGTCTGTTAACTTTATTAGGGGTGATGTTAATCCTATGGCCATTGTGAATCCATGCCACAGGATTGACTTCAATGGCACATAACTACTGTGCTGTGCCGATGGTTTTGGGACCACCTTGAAAAGGAAGCATTTGAAATAAAACTAGAGAAATAGAATTTTAACAAAGGTGAAGGTCTCGCTCCAAGTAAGAACTGGAATTCAACTGTAAAAAAGATGCAACATCGAAAACCTGATTGGATGAGGACTAACCAATCAGGAGAGGTGGACAATGGAGATAAATACACCTCCGAATAAGACATGCCTAGGCATACCTGTAACCGGCTAGAAGCCAGAAAAGAGTTTATTCATCATATATGCCGGGAAAGCACCAGATCCTTTCTCATGTCATGATGAAACTACAAAATAAGAATCACTTACTAACAATGGCTTCTCATAGAAACATAGAAAATAGGTGCAGGAGTAGGCCATTCAGCCCTTCGAGCCTGCACCGCCATTCAGTATGATCATGGCCGATCATCCAACTCAGAACCCTGTACCTGCTTTCTCTCCATACCCCCGATCCCTTTAGCCACAAGGGCCATATCTAACTTCCTCTTAAATATAGCCAATGAACTGGCCTCAACTGTTTCCTGTGGCAGAGAATTCCACAGATTCACCACTCTCTGTGTGAAGAAGTTTTTCCTCATCTTGGTCCTAAAAGCCTTCCCCTTTATCCTTAAACTGTGACCCCTCGTTCTGGACTTCCCCAACATCGGAAACAATCTTCCTGCATCTAGCCTGTCCAATCCCTTTAGAATTTTATACGTTTCAATAAGATCCCCCCTCAATCTTCTAAATTCCAGCGAGTATAAGCCTAGTCGATCCAGTCTTTCTTCATATGAAACTCCTGCCATCCCAGGAATCAATCTGGTGAACCTTCTCTGTACTCCCTCTATGGCAAGAATGTCTTTCCTCAGATTAGGGGACCAAAACTGCACACAATATTCTAGGTGCGGTCTCACCAAGGCCTCGTACAACTGCAGTAGAACCTCCCTGCTCCTGTACTCAAATCCTTTTGCTATGAATGCCAACATACCATTTGCCTTTTTCACCGCCTGCTGTACCTGCATGCCCACCTTCAATGACTGGTGTACAATGACACCCAGGTCTCGTTGCATCTCCCCTTCTCCTAATCGGCCACCGTTCAGATAATAATCTGTTTTCCTGTTCTTGCAACCAAAGTGGATAGCCTCACATTTATCCACATTAAATTGCATCTGCCATGAATTTGCCCACTCACCTAACCTATCCAAGTCACCCTGCATCCTCTTTGCATCCTCCTCACAGCTAACACCGCCGCCCAGCTTCGTGTCATCCGCAAACTTGGAGATGCTGCATTTAATTCCCTCATCTAAATCATTAATATATATTGTAAACAACTGGGGTCCTAGCATTGAGCCTTGCAGTACCCCACTAGTCACTGCCTGCCATTCTGAAAAGGTCCCGTTTACTCCCACTCTTTGCTTCCTGTCTGCCAACCAATTCTCTATCCACATCAATACCATACCCCCAATACCGTGTGCTTTAAGTTTGCACACTTATCTCCTGTGTGGGACCTTGTCAAAAGCCTTTTGAAAATCTAAATATACCACATCCACTAGCTCTCCCCTATCCACTCTACTAGTTACATCTTCAAAAAATTCTATAAGATTCGTCAGACATGATTTTCCTTTTACAAATCCATGCTGACTTTGTCCAATGATTTCACCTCTTTCCAAATGTGCTGTTATCACATCTTTGATAACCGACTCTAGCATTTTCCCCACCACCAACGTCAGACTAACCGGTCTATAATTCCCCGGTTTTTCTCTCCCTCCTTTTTTAAAAAGTGGGCTTACATTAGCCACCCTCCAATCCTCAGGAACTAACCCAGAATCTAAGGAGTTTTGAAAAATTATCACTAATGCATCCACTATTTCTTGGGCTACTTCCTTAAGCACTCTGGGATGCAGACCATCTGGCCCTGGGGATTTATCTGCCTTTAATCCCTTCAATTTACCTAACACCACTTCCCTACTAACATGTATTTCCCGCAGTTCTTCCATCTCACTAGACCCTCGGTCCCTTACTATTTCCGGAAGATTATTTATGTCCTCCTTAGTGAAGACAGAACCAAAGTAGTTATTCAATTGGTCTGCCATGTCTTTGTTCCCTATGATCAATTCACCTGTTTCTGACTGTAAAGGACCTACATTTGTCTTGACCAATCTTTTTCTTTTCACATATCTATAAAAGCTTTTACAGTCAGTTTTTATGTTCCCTGCCAGCCTTCTCTCATAATCTTTCTTCCCTTTTCTAATTAAGCCCTTTGTCCTCCTCTGCTGGTCTCTGAATTTCTCCCAGTCCTCAGGTGTGCCGCTTTTTTTTGCTAATTTATATGTTTCTTCTTTGGACTTGATACTATCCCTAATTTCCCTTGTTAGCCACGGGTGCACTACCTTCCCTGGTTTATTCTTTTGCCAAACTGGGATGAACAATTGTTGTAGTTCATCCATGCGATCTTTAAATGCTTGCCATTGCATATCCACCGTCAACCCTTTAAGTATCATTTGCCAGTCTATCTTAGCTAATTCACGTCTCATACCTTCAAAGTTACCCTTCTTTAAGTTCAGAACCTTTGTTTCTGAACTAACTATGTCACTCTCCATCTTAATGAAGAATTCCACCATATTATGCTCACTCTTACCCAAGGGGCCTCGCACAACAAGATTGCTAACTAACCCTTCCTCATTGCTCAATACCCAATCTAGAATGGCCTGCTCTCTAGTTGGTTCCTCGACATGTTGGTTCAGAAAACCATCCCGCATACATTCCAAGAAATCCTCTTCCTCAGCACCCTTACCAATTTGGTTCACCCAATCTATATGTAGATTGAAGTCACCCATTATAACTACTGTTCCTTTATTGTACGCATTTCTAATTTTCTGTTTAATGCCATCCCCAACCACACTACTACTGTTAGGTGGCCTGTACACAACTCCCACCAGCGTTTTCTGCCCCTTACTGTTATGCAGCTCTACCCATATCGATTCCACATCCTCCAGGCTAATGTCCTTCCTTTCTATTGCGTTAATCTTCTCTCTAACCAGCAATGCTACCCCACCTCCTTTTCTTTCCTGTCTATCCCTCCTGAATATTGAATATCCCTGGATGTTGAGCTCCCATCCTTGGTCACCCTGGAGCCATGTCTCTGTGATCCCAACTATATAATATTCATTAATAACTATCTGCACATTCAATTCATCCACCTTGTTATGAATGCTCCTCGCATTGAAACACAAAGCCTTCAGGTTTGTTTTTACAACATTCTTAGCCCTTATACAATTATGTTGAAAAGTGGCCCTTTTTGCTTTTTGCCCTGGATTTGCCTGCCTGCCACCTTTACTTTTCACCTTACTACTTTTGGCTTCTACCCTCATTTTACACCCCTCTGTCTCTCTGCACTTGTTCCCATCCACCTGCCACATTAGTTTAAAGCCTCCTGAACAGCAGTAGCAAATGCTCCCCCTAGGACATTGGTTCCAGTCCAGCCCAGGTGCAGACCGTCCTATTTATACCGGTCCCACCTCCCCCAGAACTGGTTCCAATGCCCCAGAAATTTGAATCCCTCCCCCTTGCACCATTTTTCAAGCCACGTATTCATCTGAAATATCCTCCTATTTCTACTCTGACTAGCACGTGGCACTGGTAGTAATCCAGAGATTATTACCTTTGTGGTCCTACTTTTTAGTTTATCTCCTAACTCCCTAAATTCACCTGTAGGACCTCATCCCATTTTTTACCTATATCGTTGGTACCTATGTGCACCACGACCACTGGCTGTTCACCTTCCCATTCCAGAATGTCCTGCAGCCACTCAGAGACATCCTTGACCCTTGCACCAGGGAGGCAACATACCATCCTGCAGTCTCGTTTGCAGCCGCAGAAATGCCTATCTATTCCCCTTACAATCGAATCCCCTATCACTATCGCTCTCCCACTCCTTTTCCTTCCCCCCTGTGCCGCAGAGCCACCTCATGGTGCAATGAACTCGGCGGCTGCTGCTGCCTTCTCCTGATGAGACATCTCCCCCAACAGTATCCAAAACAGTATATCTGTTTAGGGGGGAGATGACCTCAGGGGACTCCTGCACTACCTGCCTACTGCTACGCTGTCGAGTGGCCACCCTTTCCCTTTCTGCCTGTGTAGCCTTTACCTGCGGTGTGGCCAACTCACTGAACGTGCTATTCACGACTTTCTCAGCATCGCGGATGCTCCAGTATGAACCCAATCGCAGCTCCAAACGCTCAATGCAGTCTGCCAGAAGCTGCAGTTGGACACACTTCCTGCACACATAGTCGTCAGGGACACTGGAAGTATCCCTGATTTCCCACATGCTGCAGGATGAACAAACCACGAGGCCGATCTCAGCTGCCATGACCTACCCAATACTTGCCTCAACTTTTGAAACTTTCTCCTTTGAAAGGAACTTACCCGGCCTCACCTCACTTGGAGTGAAGCTTGTCCTCAGCCTCTTCTCGTCGAAGCCTCTCGGGTCAAAACCTCAAATCTCCACTCCTTCACTGGCCGCTTTCCACAGGCTGCTCCGCTTGAGGTAACCCTCTATTTATTTGTTTGAGCTTTTCAAACTGCTTGGTCACCTGACCTCGATTGCCCAATCAGCTGCTTTCTGCTGAGTCTGAGCTATTCAAATCTTGATTGTCTAATCAATGGCTTTCTGCTGAGCTATTCAAATCTTGATTGACTTGATTGCACAGTCCAACTGCCAAAATCTCTCAAGTCAAAGCCTCAAATTTCCACTCCTTCACTGGCCGTTTTCCACCCAAGACATGCCCTCTTCTCATTGCTACCATCAAGGACACACACTCAAAATTTTAGGAAAAGCTTCTTCCCTACTGCCATTTAATTTCTGAATGGACAATGAACCCATGAATACCACTTCACTCATTTTCTTCCTTCTTGTCCTCCTTTGGCACTACTTATTTAACTTTTTCATGTCTATTTTTTCCGGTAATGTATAGTTTTTTTTATTATGTATTGCAACATATGGCTGCTGCAAAACACAAATGTCATGACGCATACCAGTGATATTAAACCTGATTCTGATACTAACTACTTTGATGTAAAGTGAAGCTGTGACAAAACCATGAAGTAATGTTACCCAACTATGTCAACTATTCAAGACAAACAAAGATGTTAAATTAATTAACCATCTCTCACCTTTTAAAATCTCATTAATATCTTAAACAGTATTTAGCAAAGAAAAGGTACTGATGGGCATTTTTTGTGTTACAGATTTTACAAATAATGATCATTCCCTGTTTTCTTGAATGTATTCAGAGTTTAAACAGATAAGCAAGTAACAAAATAAAGGTTGAAGATTATAAAAGAATTATATTAAATAGTTGATGGGGAGGAACAAAACTTTCAATGACTTAATCAGTTTGATCTGAAAGTGACGTGAGAAGGGCAAGGTATTATTAAAATTGCAAACAGGAATATATTGAGAAATGTGGATGAACATAGGGACCATGGGAGTCCATGAACACAGATTCTTGAGGCAGATAGCAGTTAAAAGACAAACATAAATCTTAGCTTTAACAGCAAGGCAAAGAATACAATAGCTGGGATTTATGGTAGAATGACATACAATGCTTGCTAGGCTACAGCTCAAAGGGTGCCTGCCTGGAGAAAGATACAAGAAAGGTTACCCAGAAGATTTATGAGTACCTTGTCAGTACTGGAAAATTACAGCTGCAAGGAAACAATGATTGGAAACAGACGGCATTGTGGTGAGAACAATTGAGGTGGACAAAATTATAGGGTGCTTATATAGTGTAAATGGAAAGGATTTACTTCTCTTAACTAAAAGGTGAAAAAACAGAGAGCATAGATTAAATGTTTTTGATCAAAAAATCCAAGCAGAATTGTGGAAAAACATTTCCACCCAGAAATTAGTGAGGGTCTGCATCTCACTGCTGGAAAGGACCAGTAAGGCAGAAATTTTTCACCATATCCAGAAAGTACCTAAATAAGCCTTGACCTGGAGGATAATAGACCCAATTACCAGAAGGAAGGATTAAGTTGGCTAACTTTCAACAAGTCAATCTGTTTTATAAATTTTCTAAGTTTTTATTTCAATGATTTGAATTCTTACCTGTGCACAGCTCTACCACAAGCCATAAGTGATTGTTTGTCTCATACCATTCATGAAATAATACGATATTCTGGTGTTCAATACCATGAGTAAGTCGCACCTATATTAAATACATATTTTAAAGTATTTACTTTGTATAATATGAAAACCAAATACAAAGTCATTACTTGTACCAATAATGCAACACCTCCCAGGACAAACCTTCAATATTTGACAGATTTGCATATTCTATGCAATCACAGTGCCTAATGAATGCAGTTATTATGAGAAACTCACCCTATTTGTGATCTCTGGCCTTTTTGATTTGTCAATACATAAAATAGCCACAAAATTAACAGTTCCCTTCCTTCTGCCTTTGTAAACAGTAGATTTATTTCCTTTTCCAATTTCTTCATAAAGGACAAAGTTTTCCATTTTGATAATTCTGATAAAATGATCTGAAATTTTTTAAAAAACACTATTTACTCACATATTCACACCATTTACAACCAATATTCCATCACAAAGTTACTAAAAAGCATTTTTCTAAGGTGCTTTAGATACATTTAAAATAAGGTCAAAAATGAATTGGAACTATTAGAAAAAAAGAATGGTCTAGTTTTAGGAATTGTCAAAATATGGGAAAAATCACCTCAAATCAGCACCATGAGAATGAGAAGTAGGGCCTGCAAGTGGTGACTCCAGCTGACAGAAGCAAAATTATAACTAATTTAGACTCAAGCATAACTTCAAATTTTCAACATTAAGGACACATAAACCAACTAAATGTCAGGGCTGAACAACATGCAAGAACTTCAAAACTGGATTAAAGCTGTAAAGATTAATGACAATGTGGCCAAGACTGGAGCATTATAGTGACAATGAAAGAGAAAGTCATGGTGCCATTCTTTTTTGGAATAAAGAAAACTGAGTTAAATTTCACAGTAAAAGACTAAAAAGGGTGCTGCACCAAGTTTCAAAGTGCATTTATTATCAAAGAATGCTTAAATTATACAACCTTGAGATGTGTTTGCATACAGGCAGTCACAAATCATGGAACAAAGAACCCAATTTTTAAAAAAGACCTCCCCACAGAGAAAGAGAGATAAAATTCAAAACAAACCATGTAAACAATAGAAGCAGGCAACAACAACAGCATTCCGAACCTAATGGAGCCCTCAGATCCAAATGTCCACAGCAGCCCGAAGTAGGCCCAAAGCCTCAGTATTCAGTTGATCATATTAGCGGGACAAAACATTGCAAAGTTCACAGACGCAAAGCACAGCAGCCAGGGGCAGTCTCACAGTCTTAGCATCACAGAGACAAGAGCCCCCAGTCTATCTGGGCCAGCATTTAAATTGTCTGACGCTCACAACAGGAACCAGGACCCACTGCCAGCGAATCACTCCGGGCCTAGATTTTGCTGCCAGAGAAGCTGTTCTCAACCCCTCCAAATCAGCTTAATGCCCAGAGCGAACCAAACTTGCTCGACTCACAGCACCCTGCCTTTCTAGTCTATCTGGACCGACGTTTAGATTGCCCAAACAGTCTATTGCATCTTGCATCAGGACCCTGGCCTTGCTCAGCAAATCACTCTGGGGATAGAGGTACCACCTCTCAGTTGAAATTACCACACAGGGGTTCATTTAGCTCATTGTTTCCATGCTGACCAAAAGTGGGCATTATCTTCATCCCACTTCTCATCTCTAGGCTTATAGTTAGTGATTCTTCATTTCACTCAGGTACTTATAATGTGATTTGAAGATTTCTGCCTCCACAAGTCTTTTATACAGAGAAATTCCAGACCATCATTACTTACTCAGAAAGTTTTTTTTTCTTCTCACCCCAATTCCCAGGCAATTAAACTTATAAGCAGCCTCATGTAAGACACCCTGTCAAAGGCCTTCTGAAAATCCAACTATACAACATCTCCTTTGACTATTCTGCTCATTATTTCTTCAAAGAATTCCAACAGTTTTGTCAGGCAAGATCTTCTCTGAAGGAAACCATGACTTCAATCTATTTCATCATGTGCCTCTAAATAGCCCAAAACCACATCCTTAACAATCGACTCCAACATCTTCCCAACCACTGAGCTTGACTAACTGACATATAGTTTCCTTTCATCTGCCTCTCTTCCTTCTTGAAGAGTGGAGTGACATTTACAGATTCCCAGTCCTCAGGAACCATGCCAGAAACTATCGATTCTTGAAAGATCATGACGAATGCCTGCACAATCTCTTCAGGTACTCTTTCAGAACCCTCAGGTGCACACCATCTGGTCCAGATGATATATCTACCTTCAAACGTTTCAGTTCCCTAGCATCTTCTCCCTAGAAATGGCAAATTCACTCATTTCTGCTCCCCGACACCGCTGAACATCTAGCATACTGCTAGCGTTTTCCACAGTGAAGACTGATGCAAAAAAACTATTCAGTTTGTCCATCATTTCCTTGTCCCCCATTCCTACCTCTCCAGCATCATTTTCCAGCAGTCCAATACGTACTCTCACCTCTCTTTTACATTTTATGTATCTGAAGAAACTTCTGCTATCTTTTTAATATTATTGGCTAACTTACCTTTGTATTCCATCTTCTCCTTCCTTATGATTTGTTTTTCAGTTGTGTTCTGCTGGTTTTTAAAAGCTCCCCAATCCACTAATTTTTGCTCTATTATATGCCCTCTCTTTTGCTTTCATGTTGGCTTTGACTTCCCTTGTCAGCCACAGTTGCGTCATCCTGCCTTTAGAATACTTCTTTTATGGGAGGTATCTGTCCTACACTTTCTGAATTGCTCCCAGAAACTCCAGCCATTGCATCCTTGCTAGTGTCCCCTTCCAGTCATCTTTGGCCAGCTCCTCTTTCATATCTTGTAATTCCCTTTACTCCACTGTAATACTGATACGTCTGACTTTAGATTCTCCCTCTCAAATTGTACGGTAAATTCTATCATATTATGATCACTGTCTCCTAAGAGTTCCTTTACCCTAAGCACTCCAAGCAATTCTGGTTTGCTGCATAACACACAATCCAAAAGAGCTGATCCCCTCATGGCTCAACCACGAGCTGCTCTAAAAAGCCATCACATAGGCATTCTAGAAATTCCCCCCTAGGGATCCAGCACCAATCTGATTTTCCCAAACTACCTGAATATTACAATACCCCATGTCCATCATAACATTGCCCTTTGGACACACAGGTCCTATTTCCCATTGTAATTTGTAGCCCACATCTTTGCTACTGTTCACAAGTCTGTATACAACTTCCATCAGGGCCTTTTACCCTTGCAGTTTCTGAGCTCTACCCACAACAATTCTACACCTTTCAATCCTATGGCACCTCTTTCTAAGGATTTTGATTTCATTTTTTATCCAATAGTCATTCCTCCCCTATCCTTTAGATACAACGTGTATCCTTGATGTTAAACTGCAAGCTATAATCTTCTTTCAGCCATGATTCAATGATGACCATGTTATACATGCTAATCTCCAACTGTGCTACAAATTCATCTACTTTATTCTGCATGTATTCAAATATAACACCTTCAGTCCTGTATTCATCACACTCTTTGTATATGTCCCCCTTTTACACTGCAACTCATCCCGTTGACTGCAATTTTGCCCTATCATCAGTCTGTCTTTGCGAGCAGTCTCACTACACACTGCGTCTCCTTATAAGTGAACTGCCCCATCCTCAGCCCTACCACTGTGGTTTCCACCCCCTTGTCAAATTAGTTTAAACCCTCCTGAACAGCTCTAGAAAACCTGCCTGCAAGGATATCGGCCCCCTCAGGTTCAGGTGTAACCCACCCCTTTTGTACAGGTCGTACCTTCCCCAGAAGAGATCCCAATGATCCAGAAATCTGAACCCCTGATCCCCAGTTCCGTAGCCAGGCTTACTGTTACATAGCGCAGGCAGCAATCCAGAGACTACTACCTGGAGGTCCTGCTCTTAAGCTTTTTACCTAGTTCCCTAAAATCTCTCCAAAGGATCTCCTCACTTTTCCTGCCTATGTCCTTAGAGCCAATATGTAGCAAAACTCCTGGATGCTCACCCTCACCATTTAGAATGCTGATCAGAGACATCTCTGACCTTGGCACCTGGAGGCAAAATAACATCCACAGAGTCTTGTCCCTATTCCTCTGACACTGGAACCTCCTATCACTACTGCAGTCCTCTTCACCTCTCTTCTCTTCTAAGCCACAGCACGTGACTCAGTGCCAAAGACCCAGTCACTGTGGCTGCACCCCCCACCCCCAGTTAGGTCGTCCCCTTCAACTTCTACAGCTTGAAGCAACAAGTGTCAGGAGGGAGGCTAGTGGGGAGGAACAAATGAACAAGGGAACCATGGAGGGAGTGATCTCTGCAGAAAACAAACCAGAATCCCAACCACAGGTCCTGGATGAACCATGAGACCCGTAATCTATCAGAGGCATTCATGTCTAGTGTCCAAGAAAGTCATTAGAGGTCCAGGTACAATCGGCAGAAAGCCAACTCAGGGGCGAAGTGGCAATTCCGAACTAAGCTTGAATTGATGAACGATGCTCAACAGCAGTACAGGGCTTGTACTCTAGCAGCTCTTGTAATCAGGCGACATAGGTGATAACAGGGCTTTGTTCCAGATCTCAAAGTCTTGTATGTTCGCTTTGACCATCAGAACATGGAGGAATCTTCACGAACTCCCACATTTCCCTGATGACCCTATGATTTCAGTCTCTGAAGCTGATGTGCAAGCAACCTTCAGAAGGGTGAACCAACAAAAAGTTGGTTCCGAATGGGAATCCGACCCAGACAGGGTACTTGGCCAGGTAATAATACCTGTCAACACACACAAAATGCTGGTGGAACACAGCAAGCCAGGCAGCATCTATAAGGAGAAGCACTGTTGACGTTTTGGGCCGAGACCCTTTGTCAGGACTAACTCAAAGGAAAGATAGTAAGAGATTTGAAAGTAGAGGGGGGAGGGGGAAAGGCAAAATGATAGGAGAAGACCAGAGGGGGTGGGATGAAGCTAAGAGCTGGAAAGGTGATTGGCGAAAGTGATACAGAGCTGGAGAAGGGAAAGAATCATGGGACGGGAGGGAAGCCTTGGGAGAAAGAAAGGGGGAGGGGGGAGCACCAGAGGGAGATGGAGAACAGGCAGAGTGATGGGCAGAGAGAGAGAAAAAAACAAACAATTAAATATGTCAGGGATGGGGTAAGAAGGGGAGGAGGGGCATTAACGGAAGTTAGGGAAGTCAATGTTCATGCCATCAGGTTGGAGGCTACCCAGACGGTATATAAGGTGTTGTTCCTCCAACCTGAGTGTGGCTTCACCTTGACAGTAGAGGAGGCCACTGAACACCTATGCTCTGTCTGCCAGAGAAAGCAGGATCTCCCAGTGGTCACACATTTTAATTCCATGTCCCATTCCCATTCTGATATGTCTATCCATGGCCTCCTCTACTGTCAAGGTGAAGCCACACTCAGGTTGGAGGAACAACACCTTATATTCCGTCTGGGTAGCCTCCAACCTGATGGCATGAACATTGACTTCCCTAACTTCCGTTAATGCCCCTCCTCCCCTTCTTACCCCATCCCTGACATATTTAGTTGTTTGCCTGTTCTCCATCTCCCTCTAGTGCTCCCCTCCCCCTCCTTTCTTTCTCCTGAGGCCTCCCGTCCCATGATCCTTTCCCTTCTCCAGCTCTGTTTCACTTCCACCAATCACCTTTCCAGCTCTTAGCTTCATCCCACCCCCTCCTGTCTTCTCCTATCATTTCACATTTCCCCCTCCCCCCACTACTTTTAAATCTCTTACTATCTTTCCTTTCGGTTAGTCCTGACGAAGGGTCTCGGCCCGAAATGTCGACAGTGCTTCTCCTTATAGATGCTGCCTGGCCTGCTGTGTTCCACCAGCATTTTGTGTGTGTTGTTTGAATTTCCAGCATCTGCAGATTACCTTGTGTTTGCTCTAATAATACCTGTGCTGGTCAACTGGCTGCAGTGTTGGCTGACATCTTTAACCTCTTGCATCGGCATTCTGAGGTACCCACCTGCTTCAAGCAGGCTTCAGTTACACGGTGCCCAAGGAGAATAGAAACGTAGAAAACCTACACATAATACAGACCCTTCGGCCCACAAAGCTGTGCTAAACATGTCCTTACCTGAGACATTACCTAGGGTTACCCATAGCTGTCTATTTTTCTAAGCTCCACGTATTCATCCAGGAGTCTCTTAAAAGACCCTATCATATCCACCTCCCCCACCATTGCCAGCAGCCCATTCCATGCACTCACCACTCTCTGCGTAAAAAACTCACCCCGACATCTCCTTTGTACCTACATATGTTGTAACCTGACTCAGTGACTATCCTGCAGTAGCACTTAGATCCACAATGATGAAGTACTTAAAGAGGTTGGTGAAGGAACATATCAACTCCAGCCTAAAAAGTGACTTGCATCAGCTCCAATTTGTCTAACAGAGCAGCAGTCCACAGCAGATGCCACCTCGTTGGTTCTTCATTCAACCCTGAAACATCTGGACAGCAATACACTCTTGATGCTGTACTCATTCTACCTGATGACTGTGTGGCTAAGCACAACTCAAATGCCATATCCAAGGTTGCTGCAAACACTGCTGTCGTAAGCTGAAACAAAGTTGGTGATGAATCAGCATATAGGAGGAAGACTGAAAATTTGGCTGATTGGTGCCACAACCACAACCTTTTACTCAATGTCCGCAAGACCAAAGCTCTGATTATTGATTTCAGGAAGAGAAAACCAAAGGTTTATGAGCCAGTCCTCAACAGAGGATCGGAGGTGGAGAGGGTCAGCAACTTTAAATTCCTCAGTGTTATTATTTCAGATCTGTCCGTCCTGGGCCCAGCATGTAAGCACAATTACAAAGAAAGCACAGCAGCACCTCCACTTTCTTACGAGTTTGCGAAGACTCGGCATGACACTCAACACTAACAAACTTTGATAGATATGTCATGTAGAGTATAATGACTGACTGCATCACAGTCTGGTATGGAAACACCAATACCCTTGAATGGAAAATCCTACAAAAAGTAGTGGATATGGCCCTCATCATGGGTAAAGCCCTCCCCACTATTGAGCACACCTACATGAAACGTTGCCTCAGGAAAGCAGCAACAATCACCAGGGACCCCCACCACCCAGGACATGCTCTCTTCTCACTGCTGCCATCAGGAAAAAGGTACAGGAGCCTCAGGACTCACATCACCAATTTCAGGACCAATTATTACTCCTCAAACATAGGCCACAGAGGGGATAACTTCATTGAAATATAGACTTACTTTCAAAGGTTCCTCATCACAAAATCTCAATATTTATTGCTTATTTGTTTATTATTATTCTTTCTTTCCATATTTGCACAGTTTGTTGTCTTTAGCACACTGGTTGATCACCCAAGTTAATGTAGTCTTTCTTTGATTCTATAATGGTTATTATTCTATTATGAATTTATTGAGTATGCCCACAAGGAAATGAATCGCAGGGTTTGTATACAGTGACACATATGTACTTTGATAATAAATTTACCTTGAATTTGTGAAACAAAGATTGGGGTGGAGGAGGAGGAGGTAACAAAGTGTTTCGTGGCAGTGTCCTTGAAGATGGTGCATGTTACAAATAATCATGTTTTGGATGCGGAGGGTCACAGGGTAGTAGGTGAGAACAAGAGGAACTCTATCCTTGGTAAGGCAACTGGAAGATGGAGTGAACACAGCTGTCCGGGAAACGGAGGTGAGGTGAAGTGCAGGTGAGGGCCCTATCAATGGAAGAGGAAGGAAAACCCCAAACTTTGAAGAAGAGGGACATCTCCGATGCTTTGAAGAACCAACTATTTGGTCTGTAAGTCTCACCTTATCTTGAATTGTTCCTAAGCTCCAAAACTTGAAAAATCTCCTTTCCTGGATCATTTTTCATTTGCACTGTTCTATTTCAGCGTTCAGCGTTTGAGAGCAATGGTAAATAAAATAAAACGATCTGTAAAATCCAACTAGAAGGCTCCTATAATCTGCCTGCAGGAACTCATACCACTTTTCACTCATGTCACTATTACAAACTCTGATCACTCACCAACCTCCCCAAATGTTTGGCAAAGCCTTCAGAGCTCTATTCGGTGAATGTAAAAATCCAGCGACAAAACACTACCAGAAACCTCTCCAGTGAGACGGTCAACACCGCGAGCCCCAAAGTCGTCGAGAGTTGTTCCAAAAGCGGGACCAGCATTACCAGAGTGGTGCACCGTGCTGGTTAGGGTTACACGCCTTCCGCCGTTATTCATGTACCACCCGAGAGAGCGAACAGGGTCTCCGGAACTGGCACCCCAACCCCTCACTCCTCAGCAGCGCCTCTCCCTCCTCCTCGCTGACAGCGGTCCACCGCGGACTCGGAGGGCTACTACCCCCATAACCCGGTACCCTCGGCACCGGTTGAAACCGCTCAGACCCGTCCTCCAACGGCCGGAAGTGCAGGCAGCCAGGACACTTGCTGCAACACAGGGGGAGAATAATCTCATTGTACACCCAGTTCCTGGCCTTTAAGCCCGTCAGTTTCAATCACTCTGGCCTCCTCTTTAACAATGATATTTTATTGTTTGGTGGTGTGTCAGTACTTGCTGGTCTGACCAGGCTGACCTCTGCTGGGCTGCGTTTTTAGGAGTGTTCTCCCCTCACAATGTGAAAGAATGGCTGCATTCCCTGGTTACAGCTGAGGCCGTTACCCTGGTAACGGTGGACAGAACAGACTGGCCTCAGATCACACCGATTAAAGGAATTATATTTATGAATATTAACTAAAGGGTTAGTAAAGAATAACAAAAAGAAAAGAGACCCGTTTGTTTGAGACGGATCGCGAGTGACGTTCGGAAGGTGGTGTGGGTGTTCACACTGACCGTGAGTGACAGAGAAGTTCAAGATGAGCTCCAGTTTGTGCACATTGGACTGTTTAATTAGAATGGGCCCTTTTCTTTTTGTTATTCTTTACTAACCCTTTAGTTAATATTCATAAATATAATTCCTTTAATCGTATGCAGTGTGCTGTCTGGCACTAATTTGTAACAGGGTATCAGATAACGCAGGATCCACACCAACAGGGGGTTTGGGGGGGGGGGCTCATGCCTCAGTCTCACGCGTTTGGTGGGGCTGGAGATTGTCTTCCCTAAACTTAAGCAGACGA
The DNA here is from genome assembly GCF_048418815.1 of Hemitrygon akajei. NCBI lineage: Eukaryota > Metazoa > Chordata > Chondrichthyes > Myliobatiformes > Dasyatidae > Hemitrygon > Hemitrygon akajei. The sequence continues at coordinate 2,218,125 of NC_133143.1, forward strand.
GAAAACCTGAGTGTTTCATTATGGGATATCAGGTTAAGACCTACAAGTATCTGGGAGTACAGTTCACCCTGTACACATCAGACTTCCAATATAACTTGGAGTCCTGCCATGTGCAGAAGTTCGCTGATGACACGGCCATAGTGGGGTGTGTCAGGAATGGACAGGAGGAGGAGTATAGGAAACTGATACAGGACTTTGTGATATGGTGCAACTCAAACTACCTGCGTCTCAATATCACCAAGACCAAGGAGATGGTGGTGGACTTTAGGAGATCTAGGCCTCATATGGAGCCAGTGATCATTAATGGAGAATGTGTGGAGCAGGTTAAGACCTACAAGTATCTGGGAGTACAGTTAGACGAGAAGCTAGACTGGACTGCCAACACAGATGCCTTGTGCAGGAAGGCACAGAGTCGACTGTACTTCCTAAGAAGGTTGGCGTCATTCAATGTCTGTAGTGAGATGCTGAAGATGTTCTATAGGTCAGTTGTGGAGAGCGCCCTCTTCTTTGTGGTGGCGTGTTGGGGAGGAAGCATTAAGAAGAGGGACGCCTCACGTCTTAATAAGCTGGTAAGGAAGGCGGGCTCTGTCGTGGGCAAAGTACTGGAGAGTTTAACATCGGTAGCTGAGCGAAGGGCGCTGAGTAGGCTACGGTCAATTATGGAAAACTCTGAACATCCTCTACATAGCACCATCCAGAGACAGAGAAGCAGTTTCAGCGACAGGTTACTATCGATGCAATGCTCCTCAGACAGGATGAAGAGGTCAATACTCCCCAATGCCATTAGGCTTTACAATTCTACCGCCAGGACTTAAGAACTTTTTAAAAGCTATTATTAATGCTTTTTGAGATAGTGATTTAGATGCATATCATATTTTTTACTGAGTTAAGTATTGTATGTAATTAGTTTTGCTACAACAAGTGTATGGGACATTGGGAAAAAAGTTGAATTTCCCCATGGGGATGAATAAAGTATCTATCTATCTATCTATCTATCTATCTATCTATCAGTTAGACGAGAAGCTAGACTGGACTGCCAACACAGATGCCTTGTGCAGGAAGGCACAGAGTCGACTGTGCTTCCTTAGAAGGTTGGCGTCATTCAATGTCTGTAGTGAGATGCTGAAGATGTTCTATAGGTCAGTTGTGGAGAGCGCCCTCTTCTTTGTGGTGGCGTGTTGGGGAGGCAGCATTAAGAAGAGGGACGCCTCACGTCTTAATAAGCTGGTAAGGAAGGTGGGCTCTGTCGTGGGCAAAGTACTGGAGAGTATAACATCGGTAGCTGAGCGAAGGGCGCTGAGTAGGCTACGGTCAATTATGGAAAACCCTGAACATCCTCTACATAGCACCATCCAGAGACAGAGAAGCAGTTTCAGCGACAGGTTGATATCGATGCAATGCTCCTCAGACAGGATGAAGAGGTCAATACTCCCCAATGCCATTCGGCTTTACAATTCAACCGCCAGGAGTAAGATATGTTAAAGTGCCGGGGTTGATTGTATTTAATGTATCTAAGTAAACTACTTAAGAACTTTTTAAAAGCTATTATTAATGCTTTTTGAGAGAGTGATTTAGATGCATATCATATTTTTACTGAGTAATTTTATGTAATTAGTTTTGCTAAAACAAGTGTATGGGACATTGGAAAAAATGTTGAATTTCCCAATGGGGATGACTAAAGTATCTATCTATCTATCTGGGATCGATTTCGTTGGATGCTGTGTGATTGCCCTGAACATTGATCCAGTGGGTTGTGTGTTTAAGTCTGTGTTAAAATATTGTTTAGTGAAGTGATTACGATATGCGGTTATGGACGCTGCAGGGGTGGAGCGGAGGTTTGATAAAATGATGGGCAAAGACTTTGTTTTAGTCCAGACTAGCACTGATGCAACAGCAGTAGAACTGCCTGCTACCATTGGGGCCGCAGGAGAGAGGGGGCCGTGAGCTGTTCATACTTTCCGGGAGGAGGGGAGTAAAGGCGAGTATGTTGAATCGGAAGCTGAGTTTCCCGTAGCTGGGGGTGGAGGCTTTAAAGACAAATTGCTCTCTTTTCTGCGGAGCGAGGGGAAGCTGTGGTTTGATGTAGAGGATCTAATCAGTCCTCCAGCGAGGGCTGAGCATTCTGAGTTGGTAGCGGCCCTAAGCTGGTGAATAAATGGTAAAATGGCCAGGTTCAAAGTCTAAGCTATTGCAGGCTCAGCTTGTTCTCGGGAACAAAGCCCCCCCCCAAAGGGGAAGAGGAGTATGAGACTTGGGCAGAGCAGACCTCTCTGTTGCTGGATGAGGGGCAGTGATCGGTTGAAAGTTTGAAGGGGCAGGTTGTTGACATAGTGAGATCGGTAAAGCCAGAGAACCTCTTTGCTACCGCTGCGGCCTACATGCAAGCACTAGAAAAGGTGACTGGAAGGATGACAGGAAGCCCATTGGAGCTTGTGACGGGTTTTCAACTTTCTGCTTACAGTTTTCAGCTGGAGAGGCAGCTGAATTGCTTGCGACGCAGAGGGCTCATTCAGACGGCTGAGGTGAATCAGTTAAGAATAGACCAAGTGGCGAAAGGCACCTATTCGCCGAATCTCATCACTTGGGGTCTCCGAATGTCAAATAAGACGCGCTCCCCCCTTTGTCGAGCTGATCAGAAAAGTAAGAGAGGAGGAGAATGTGATGGAGGCATGGGAGGGCTCCCTCCGAAGGTTACAGTCCTTGGTAGTGGTCCTCTTGGTTGAGGTGAACACTGATAACCCGGGGAGTGGTGAAGGAGCTCGTGGTGGAGTTTAGGGCTGAGATGTCCCTGTTGTTATCAGTGTGTGTATGATAGAGTGGATAGACTGATCCCCTAAGAGGACAGACTATGCAGAGCACTGCGAGTGGCCGGGGTCCCACGAGAAGGGGAGCAGCCAGTATTGCCTGTTATAACTGTGATGAAGAGGGACACTTGAGGTGGGAGTGTGACAGGAAACCCTTCACAGAGTGAGCCCCTGGGTACCTAACTGGAGAGACCCAGTGAGGGAATGGCCTGGGGGGGGGGGGCGCACGTTCCCAGCAATACATCCAGGAACCCCCAAAAGCTAAAAACCCTTTTCTTAAAGGCTTTGTGGGGCCAATAGAAACATAGAAAACCTACTGCACAATACAGGCCCTTCGGCCCACAAAGCTGTGCCTAACTTGTCCTAACCTGAGACATTACCTATGGTTACCCATAGCCCTCTATTTTTCTGAGCTCCACGTAGCTGTCCAGGAGTCTCTTAAAAGACCCTATCGTATCTGCCTGTACCACTGTTGCTGACAGCCCATTCCACACACTCACCACTCTCTGCATAAAAAAACTTATCCTTGACATCTCCTCTGTACCTGCTTCCAAGCACCTTAAAACTGTGCCCTCTTGTGCTAGCCATTTTAGCCCTGGGAAAAAGCCTCTGACTATCCACACCATCAATGCCTCTCGTCATCTTATACACCTCTATCAGGTCACCTCTCCTCCGTTGCTCAAAGGAAAAAAGACCTATTCTCATAAGGCATGCTCCCCAATCCAGGCAACATCTTGTAAATCTCCTCTGCACCCTTTCCATGGTTTCCACATCCTTCCTACAGTGAGGCGACCAGAAATGAGCACAATACTCTAAGTAGGGTCTGACCAGTGTCATATGTAGCTATAACATTTCCACTCAACTCCTAAACTCAAACCCACGATTGATGGAGGCCAATGCACCGTAGTCTTTCTTAACCACAGAGTCAACCTGTGTAGCAGCTTTGAGTGTCTTGTGGATCCCCAAGATCCTTCTGATCCTCCACACTGACAAGAGTCTTACCATTAATGCTATGTTCTGCCATCATATTTGACCTACCAAAATGAACCACCTCACACTTATCTAGGTTGAACTCCATCTGCCACTTCTCAGCCCATTTTTGCATCCTATCAATGTCCCGCTGTAACCTCTGACAGCCCTCCACACTATCCACAACACCCCCAACCTTTGTGTCATCAGCAAATTTACTAACCCATCCCTCCACTTCTTCATCCAGGTCATTTATAAAACTCACTAAGAGCAGGGGTCCCAGAACAGATCCCTGAGGCACTCCACTGGTGACCGACCTCCATACAGAATATGACACGTCTACAACCACTCTTTGCCTTCTGTGGGCAAGCCAGTTCTGGATCCACAAAGCAACGTCCCCTCGGATCCCATGCCTCCTTACTCTCTCATTAAGCCATGCATGGGAACCTTATCAAATGCCTTGCTGAAATCCATATACACTACATCTACTGCTCTTCCTTCATCAATGTGTTCAGTCACATCCTCAAGAAATTCAATCAGGCTAGTAAAGCATGACCTGCCTTTCACAAAGCCATGCTGACTATTCCAAATCATATTATGCCTTTCCAAATGCTCATAAATCCTGTCTCTCAGGATCCTCTCCATCAACTTACCAAGCAGTGAAGTAAGACTCACTGGTCTATAATTTCCTGGGCTGTTATTACTCCCTTTCTTGAATAAAAGAACAACATTCACAACCCTCCAATCCTCCGGAACCTCTCCCATCCCCATTGATGATACAAAGATCATCGCCAGAGGCTCAGCAATCTCCTCCCTCACCTCCCACAGTAGCCTGGGATACATCTCATCTGGTCACAGTGATTTATCCAACTTGATGCTTTCCAAAAGCTCCAGCACATCCTCTTAATTAACACCTACATGCTCAATCTTTTCAGTCCACTGCAAGTCATCCCTACAATCACCAAGATTCTTTTCCGTAGTGAATACTGAAGCAAAGTATTCATTAAGAACCTCTGCTAACTCCTCCGGCTCCATACACACTTTTCCACTGTCACACTTGATTGGTCCTATTCTCTCACGTCTTATCCTCTTGCTCTTCACATACTTGTAGAATGCCTTGGGGTTTTCCTTAATCCTGTCCGCCAAAGGCCTTCTCATGGTCCCTTTTGGCTCTCCTAATTTCGTTCTTAAGCTCCTTCCTGCTAGCCTTATAATCTTCTAGATCATTATCATTACCTAGTTTTTTGAAACCTTTCGTAAGTTCTTCTTTTGACAAGATTTACAACAGCATTTGTACACTACGGTTCCTGTACCCTACCATCCTTTCCCTGTCTCATTGGAATGTACCCATGCAGAACTCCACACAAATATCCCCTGAACATTTGCGACATTTCTTCCATACATTTCCCTGAGGATATCTGTTCCGAATTTATGCTTCCAAGTTCCTGCCTGATAACCTCATATTTCCCCTTACTCCAATCAAATGCTTTCCTAACTTGTCTGTTCCTATCCCTCTCCAATGCTATGGTAAAGGAGATAGAACTGTGATGACTATCTCCAAAATGCTCTCCCACTGAGAGATCTGACACCTGACTAGGTTCATTTCCCAATACCAGATCAAGTACAGCCTCTCCTCTTGTAGGCTTATCTACATATTGTGTCAGGAAACCTTTTTGAACACATCTAACAAACTCCACCCCACCTAAACCCCTCGCTCTAGGAACATACAAATCGATATTTGGGAAATTAAAATCTCCCACCATGACAACCCTGTTATTATTACTCCTTTTCAGAATCTGTCTCCCTATCTGCTGCTCGATGACCCTGTTACTATTGAGTGATCTATAAAAAACACCCAGTAGAGTTATTGACCCCTTCCTGTTCCTAACCTCCACCCACAGAGACTCCATAGACAATCCCTCCATGGCGTCCAGCTTTTCTGCAGCTGTGACACTATCGCTGATCAACAGTGCCACGCCCCCACCTCTTTTGCCTCCCTCCCTGTCCTTTCTGAAACACCTAAAGCCTGGCTCTTGAAGTAACCATTCCTGTCCCTGAGCCATCCAAGTCTCTGTAATGGCCACAACATCATATATCCAGGTACTGATCCACGTTCTAAGCTCATCCACTTTGTTCATAATATTCCTGGTATTAAAATAGACACATCTCAAACCATCGGTCTGAGTGCATGTCTTTTCTATCACCTGCCTATCCTCCCTCTCCCACTGCCTACAAGCTTTCTCTATTGCAAGAGAGAAGGTGTTCAAAAAGCTGAAAGACCTAAAGGTACATAAGTCACCCAGAGGAGTTTATTTGTGAGCCACCCTCCTCTCCCTGCGTCTCATCAGTTTGGTTCCCACCCCTCAGCAATCCTAGTTAAACTCTCCCCAATAGCCTTAACAAACCTCCTCGCCAGGATATTGGTCCCCCTGGGATTCAAGTGCAACCCATCCTTTTTGTACAGGTCACTCCTGCCCCAGAAGAGGTCCCAATGATCCAGAAATCTGAATCCCTGCCCCCTGCTCCAATCCATCAGCCATGCATTTATCCTCCACCTCACTCTATTCCTATACTCACTGTCACGTGGCACAGGCAGTAATCCCGAGATTACTACCTTTGTGGTCCTGCTTCTCAAATTCCTTCCTAACTCCCTGTAACCTGTTTTCAGGACCTCTTCCCTTTTCTTGCCTATGGCATTGGTACCAATATGTACCAAGACCTCTGGCTGTTCTCCTTCTACTTCAGGATATCGTGGATGCAATCAGAAACATACCGGACCCTGGCACCTGGGAGGCAAACTACCATCTATGCTTCTATCCTGTGTTCACAGAATTGCCTGTCTGACCTTCTAAGTATAGAGTCCCCAATCATTGCTGCCATCCTCTTCCTTTCACCACCCTTCTGAGCCACAGAGTCAGACTCTGTACCAGCAGTTCAGCCACTGTTGCTTCCCCCCAAGTAGGCCGTTTCCCCCCCCCCCCCAACAGTACTCAAACAGGAGTACTTATTGTCAAGGGGTACAGCCACAGGGATGCTCTCTAGCCTCTGTCTCCTGCCCTTCCCCCTCCTAACCGTGACCCACCTGTCTGCCTCCCGTGGCCACCTGCCTGTAACTCCTCTCTATCAACTCCTCACTCTCCCTGACCAGACGAAGGTCATCGCGCTGCATCTCCAGTTCCCTCACTCAGTCCCTAAGGAGCTACAGCTCGACACACCTGGCACAGATGTGGCTGTCCGGGAGGCTGAGAATCTCCCAGTCTTCCCACATCTGACACAGAGCACAGAACACCAACCTCACACACATTCTTCCTGCCAATAATCTATGCAGATAACCCACCTCACCTCAACCCATTATTGCCTAAGCCCCGTTGAGCCAAAGCCTTCCTTCTCTGTCTCTCTCTGCTGTGTCGCCCGCTCTATAAAGCTGTCTCCTTTTAAGCTCTTCTGGCTGTTCTCACTGGCTGACATGTTTGTACAGTCGTGCCCCAATCAAACTGCTGAAGAAATAACCAAGCTCCAGTGTATCGCTATGGATTGAGGTATTTATGCAAGAGCCATACTTGACACCGGCTCTCAGGTTACTCTGCTGTACCGTTCATTTTACAACTGGTATTTGACGCATTTACCATTGATGTCACGCAGTGCGCTAGAGATCTGGGGTTTTAGAACGGATGACTATCTGTACGAGGGTTACTTGTCAACGAAGCTGGAGTTTTCGGAGGCAGATGTTGAGTAGTTGAGGTCCTTGACACATTAGTGCTGGTTTGTCTGGAGCCAATCAAGACAAAGCCTCAATTCTCGTGGGGATGAATACTCCGTTTCTGAGGAGCTGGTGGGAGCCTGCAAGGAGAAAGTTGGAGAGAACTTTCTGAAAACGTCATCCATTCACCCTGTGTTCCGAGCTGCTTTCGAGGATGTGCATGGCCGCGCTGGGCTGGATGATGAGCATAAACGAGGGACTGTGTGGTTCACCCAGTCAAAACCAGTCGTCTTACAGCCTGGGGAAGTGGCAAGAGTGAAGGGAAACACAAAATTTCCCGGAATTCCTGAGGTTGAGGCCCTCTTGGTGGATGGTCCGGAAGACCACGAAGAGGAGTCAGGCTTACCTGCTGGGGTAATGGTGAGGCCCGAATTGCAGAAGCCGCTGGTTGTACAGGTGAACAGGATTACAGTGATTGTCAGGAACTCTTCGGAGGTCACTCTCAGGCGGGACATGCCAATGGCTCACCTCTTCCCGGTGACGGTGATGTCTAGTGTCCCTGTGAGACAAGCCGGGTAGAAACTCTCTCTGAAAAGAGGAAAGTTGACTGCCGAGTCATTCAACTTTGGGGACTCCCTGGTATCTGGAGGTTGGAAGAAGAGGTTGATGGAGAAAATGTTGAAGCTGGAAGATGCCTTTTCTACTGACGAGTTTGATGTGGGTTGTTCCAAGAGCACTCGCCACACCATCCGGGTGACAGAGGACACCCCGTTCGGAGAAAGGTCATGGCGAATGGTACCTGCAGAGGTGGAGGACGTACGGCAACATCTGTGGAAGCTGAAGGAAGCTGAGATCAACACTGAATCCAGAAGCCCTTATGCGTCTCCAATAGTAGTGGCCAGGAAGAAGAACGGGAAGGTACAGTGTGTGTGGACTATCGGACTCTGAACAGGCATACAGTCCCCAACCAGTATACAGTCCCAGGAATCGAGGTCGCGCTGGCCTGCCTGAATGGTGGGATGCGGTAGAGTGCTGGACTTGAGGAGTGGGTATTACCAGATACCCATGAGTGAGGCTGATAAAGAGAAGACTTATCAGAAGTAGGTGTCTGATTTGAGAAGGGAGCCGAAAAAAAAGCTTATGAATTAACTGAGGTCTTGGCTGCCAAGCAGAATCAAGAAAATGAGAGGAGGTATGATCAAAAGGTTAAGTTCTCTGAGGTGGGAGAACCTAACCTTTTGATCATACCTCCTCTTATTTTCTTGAGCCTGGAGACTGAGTCCTCATAAAGAATTTGTGGCTACCTGGGAAGCATAAGTTGGCTAACCGCTGGGCAGCCACACCCTGTGTGGTGGAGATTCAGATGCCAAACGTTTTCCAGGTGAAAGCAGAAGATAGGCATGGGCCTGTCAAGATTCTCCATCAGAACCACCTTCTGCCTCTGGGACAAAAGGTGCAGGTAGACCCAGAGCCGGACCTGGACCCTACACCAGGTAAGGGGACTCTGCGGCAACGTAGAGAGACTGAAGGACCAACGGGAGGAAAGGTGAGACTGGCCCCCACACCTGAATGGAATATGGATTCGGAGGATGAGGAAATGAGGGTGTGGCATATGCTGCCTTTCGCTAACTCCCCACTAATTGAGGAAGAGATTCCCAGCCCTTCTTACACTGAGACAGGTGAAATCAGGGGGACTATCTGTTGGCAGACAGGTTTGCAGCTGGATCCCGAAGGGGGGCTAGATTCTAAAGTAACTGGGAATGAAGCTGAGCTCAGCCAAGCGGCCCAAGGACCTGAGTTGTGGAATGTGCACCATCCAATTAATGGGAGGTTTCCTTGGTGAGGGGCACTAAGGTTCGTCTTGGGCTTTTGTTCGGCAGGAGATGGAGAAAGTAGACACTGGGGAGAACCAGTCGTAGCATACGGTAGGATCCAGTGGGAGCCTGTTTGTTTGAGACGGATCGCGAGTGACGTTCGGAAGGAGGTGTGGGTGTTCACGCTGATCCAGGGCACAGAGAAGTTCAAGATGAGCTCCAGCTTGTGCATATTTGACTCTTTAATTAGAATGGGCCCTTTTCTTTTTGTTATTCTTTACTAAACCTTTACTTAAGTTAAGATTCATATATATAATTCCTTTAATCATATGCAGTGTCATCATGCCACCATGTTATATGTGCAAGCCTCACTTAAATTAAAATGAAACTACTTACGCACATCTCCCAGCTCTCTTGTTTTTCTTTCAATTAGTTTTATGCTTTGAAGTTACAAAAGTAACAATGGGTGATGAAGAAGTTTTAAACTAACCTAAGGTGACTACCTACCTGCTGAAGCACAGTGAGACAATTGAGTTTTAAAAAAAGCAAAGTGAGACATTTGAGTTTAAAAAACAGGCAGTGCAGCATGTGCTTCTTTGGGAATGGACAAAAATAGTTGAGTTAAAAGAAGGCAGAAAAGGAATGGGAACAATGGGTACCTGGTGATAATAATCATGAATAAAAAATGCAGAAATGGCTGACTACCTTGGGAAGATAGACGTATTTGATAACCGGATGTTGTATATTGTATACTGTACTGAACAAATTGAGCAGCAAAAGAATGATACATGCCTCGTTAAATGATGGTGGCAGTTTACCATGTTTAAACGAATCAGATAGAACTTAGAATAACTGAGGTGAAAGTAGTGAGGAAAATGATTTATAAAATTCTGCAGAGAACCCATCAGGCTCAGGAGATCTGCCTGACGGCAGTGCAGAAATGGCAGAAGATATTTCTAGTGATAATGGCTCTTTGAGTTTTGCTTTAAAGTCAGAGGAGAGTGAAGGAATATTCAAACTATTAAAAAAATGGTCAACAGAAATATTATCATTTAAAGATTCGGAGGTATAAGGTCGAGAATAATAATTCTTAAATGTGTCATTAATTTCAGAATGATTCGAGGTAATATTCCCGTTCTCCATTCGAATCTTTGTAATATGTTGTTTGGCTTTAGGGCGTCTCTATTGGTTGACTAGAAACTTGCCAGATTTATCACCATGAATATAAAATCAGCTCTTGCTTTCAAGAAGTTGATGTTCAACTGGTTGACAGGATAAAAGATCAAACTTAGTTTGAAGTTCTACTCACTTCTTGTACAGTTCAGGATTTTTAGTCTGGGCATATAGTTGGTCTAGTACTTTAATCTGACTGATCAAATCTAATCGCTCCGAATGGGTCTTTCTTTTGAGATTCGCTGTATATGAAATTATTTGACCCCTCAAATATGCTTTCATAACATCCCAGACAATCTGAAATGAGATTTCAGATGATTAAGAAAAAAGTAATCTGGTCCGTCAAAAATTTTACAAAATCGTTATCCGACAACAAGGTCAGATTAAAACGCCAATGTTTATTCATTTGAGGAAGACCAGGTAAATTTATAGACAAGGTAACTGGGGCATGATCCAAAATCAATATACTCTGATAATCACAAGAGTGAACAGATGGAATCAGCTGGTTATCCATTAAAATAATCAATTCTAGTAAAAGTATGGTGGACATGTGAAAAACAGGAGTAATCTCTCTCAGTAGAATGGAAAAAAATGCCACACATCAGAAATATCATAGTTAGAAAGGAAAGAATGAATAGATAAAGCAGATTTACTGGCTAGTCTAGGAACAGAGGACAATCGATCCAAAACTGGATCTAATCAACAATTGAAGTCACTACCCAATATAAGAGAATATAAATTCAGATCAGGCAATAAAGAAAAAAAAATGTTCAAAAAAGTTCACATCATCCAAATTAGGAGCATACAGGTTAGCCAATACTACCCTAGTATTATACAATTTCCCAGAAACAATAATAAAACGACCATTTGTGTCAGATACCTTACTATGGAGCTTGAAAGGAACATTTTGCTAAATAAGGATAGAAACCCCCCTGGCTTTAGGTGAGAAGGAAGAATGGACATGCTGACCCACCCATCTTGACATAAGATGAGAATTGTCAAAACTTCAAATATGAGTTTCTTGTGAAAAAGCAATGTCAGCTTTGAGTTGCTTAAGATGTGAAAACACCTTCCTCCTTTTAACAGGATGGTTCAATCCCTTCACATTCCAGCTTATAAAATTCAACGAACTAACCATTGTCGTTTAATAGAACATAAAGAGTAGCAGGCATAAACAAGATCAAACATTCAAATAACAGTTCTGGAGCAAAAGTATAAGTCAAAAGAATCAGGACAGAAAAGTGTCCTGCATAACAGAGAATAACAAAAAAAAAATTAATAGTGTTGGCACTAGAGAACCCACCCCTCCCTCCAATCCCAAAACTAGATAGCTACCAAAAAATGCAGCAAGCTCTTCGAAAAAAAACACCCCAAAATCCAACTTCCAGTTTCTTAACATTGTCATAAGCTCCGTTTAATTAATAATACAGAAACTAGAGAACTTATGCACTACAAATCAAAATTATAAAGACAAACAATACCATGAAAAAATACTATATTCAAAATAATAATCCAGAATAGTCTACCCCTGAGAAACTATGAAAATTACAGTGACTTAAAAAGAAAACAGAGAGAAAAACAGAAAGAAGAATTTTTTTTTTAAAAAAAGTACTTATCAGCCATTTTTAAAAAATCAAACAGAGTCTGATATAGTAAAATGGCTGTGAGACCTTCAATAAATTGCTGAGCCTCTGTAACCAACTTAAACCATTTGTAGTCCCCAGTATTAAAAGTTATTCGGAGATGGGCTGGGTTACACAGAGAGGGTCTAAATCCACGATTGTAAAACACTTCCATAACATGTTTATACTTGGTGCTCATCTTCAAAACTTGAGGAGCTTAGTCTTCAACGATGCAAATGGAGTGACCCCAAAAATCCAGTTTTCCCCTCTGGCGTGCTTCCATGATCAGAAGGTTTTTCACCCGATATCGATGAAAACAGAGAGTTACTGGACATGGCCTAAAGCCCAGCTCAGGCTTGTCTAGAAATGTCCGGTGTGCTCTGTCTAGTTCAGGTGGGGTCAGAAGAATTTCCTTCCCAAAAATCTCACAAAGTAAAGAGGAAAAAAATTCAACAGGAGATCCCCTTTCGATAGCCCCGGCAAGCCGAGAATTTGTAGATTATAACGCCTGCTCCGGTTTTCAAGATTGGTCATCTTGAGAGTAAGCTTGGTGTTTTGCTTGGTCAAATTGGAACAGAGAGCTTCCAGCTGCTGAACGCGGAGTTTTAAATCTTCGGAAGTTAGCTCGATATGAGATAGACGTTTGGCATGATCGTCCACTCTAGCATTAATTTGATCCAATTTTGACTCCAACAAACTGAAAGAAGACTTATATTCAGACCTAAGTTCAGATACAATCTCTCGTTGGTGCTGTTCCAAAACGGAGACTATCTCGGCATTCGCAATCGTAGAGACTTCTTTTTTCCCAGATTTAGGAAGCTTTGTGGCCTTTGTAGGACAGGCGTATTTGCAGGCAGGTAAGAAAACAAAAAATAACAAACTGTAGTTTAAAAAAAAGATAAAAAGTACGGAGGTAAGAAATGAAAGAGAGCGAAAGTTTTAAGCAAATAAACAATCGCCATCTTACCAGAAGTCCCCTTTACATTTTGAATTCTCTCCCCATCTAAATATTTGTCTGTCTGTTTATTTCTTCCAAAGTGCATGACCATACACATCCCTACATTGTATTCCATCTGCCACTTCTTTGCCCATTCTGCTAATTTGACTAAGTCCTTCTGCAAACTCCCTGCTTCCTCAACACTACCTGCCCCTCCCCAATCTTTATATCATCTGCAAACTTGGCCACAAAGCCATCAATTCCATCATCCAAATATTGACATATAACATCAAAAGAAGTGGTCCCAAAACTGGCCCCTGCAGAACACCACTAGTCACAGGCAGCCAACTGGAAAATGCCCCCTTTATTACAATGCTTTGTCTCCTGCCGGTCAGCCAATCTTTTACATTACTAATACCTTTCCTGAGCACATAGCAGATAACACGATGCTATTGCAGCATGAAGAATTGGAGTTCAGAGTCAGTCCTGGCATCCTCTGTTAGGGGTTTGAATGTCCTCCCAAGGAACACATGGGTTTCCTCCGGGTGCTCTGATTTCCTCCAGGGTCCAAAGATATACCAGCTGGTAGGTTAATTGCTCATTGTAAATTGTCCCATGATGAGGCTATGGTTAAATTTGTGGGTTGCTGGCAGCACAGCTTGAAGCGCAGGAAAGGTCTATTCTACGGTGTATCTCTGAATAAATAAATAAACAAATAAAATTCCATGGTTTCTTCTTTTGTTTAGTTCTAAGTCCTCTGCACCTCAGATGTCTGAATTTTCTCCCATTTATATCATAGTCTGCACTGTTGTTCCGTTTTCCAAAATACATTATTATACATTTGGAATTGAGATGATGTTTTTGCAGGAAATGTACTATGGACATGCGGTCGATGTTTAGGGATCTCTTGCAGGATGTTAGGGGTAAATTTGTCCCGGTGAGGAAGATAAAGAATGGTAGGGTGAAGGAACCATGGGTGACAAGTGAGGTGGAAAATCTAGTCAGGTGGAAGAAGGCAGCATACATGAGGTTTAGGAAGCAAGGATCAGATGGGGTTATTGAGGAATATAGGGTAGCAAAAAAGGAGCTTAAGAGGGGGCTGAGGAGAGCAAGAAGGGGGCATGAGAACGCTTTGGTGAGTAAGGTAAAGGAAAACCCCAAGGCAATCTTCAATTATGCGAAGAACAAAAGGATGACAGGAGTGAATGTAGGACCAATTAGAAATAAAAGTGGGAAGATGTGCCTGGAGGCTGTGGAAGTGAGCGAGGTCCTCAATGAATGCTTCTCTTCGATATTCACTAGTGAGAGGGAACTTGATGACGGTGAGGACAATATGAGGGAGGTTGATGTTCTGGAGCATGTTGATATTAAGGGAGAGGAGATGTTGGAGTTGTTAAAATACTTTAGGATGGATAAGTCCCCAGGGACTGACGGAATATTCTCCAGGCTGCTCCATGAGGCGAGGGAGAGACTGCTGAGCCTCTGGCTAGGATCTTCATGTCCTTGTTGTCCACGGGAATGGTACCGGACGACTGGAGAATGGTACCGGAGGATTCCTCCCTTCTTAAAGAGTGGAGTGACATTGAAATTTTCCAGTCCTCCAGGACCATGCCAGAATCCAGTGATTCTTGAAAAATCATGACCAATGCATCCGTTATGTCTTCAGCAACCTCTCTCAGGACTCTGAGATGTAGTCCATCTGGTACAGATGACTTATCCACCTGAAGACTTTAGAGCTTGTCTCACACTTTTTCTTTGAAATAGCAATGGCAATCTCTCCTGCTCCCTGACACTCACTGATTACTGGCACACTGCTAGTGTCTTCCACAGTGAAGACTGATGGAAAGTACCCATTAAGTTCATCAGCCATTTCTTTGTCCCCCATTACTACCTCATCAGCATCATTTTCCAGTGGTCCAATATCAATTTTCACCTCCCTTTTGTTCTTTATATAACTGAAAAAAACTTTTAGTATCCTGCTTTATCTTATTGGCTAATTTGACATTATATTTTATCCCTTCCCTTCTTATAGCTTTTTAGTTGCTTTTTGTTGGATTTTAAAACTTCCCAATCTTCCAACTGTCCACTCACGTTTGCTATCTTATATGCCCTTTCCTTGGCTTTTATGCAGTCCTTATCTTCCCTCATCAGCCACGGTTGCCTACTCCTGCCATTTGAGAACAACTTCTTCTGTGGGACATATCTATCCTTCACCTTGTGAACTTTTCCCAGAAACTTCAGCCTCCTCTGGTCTGCTACCATCCCACCAGTATCCTCCTCCAATCTAGACCATAAGACAAAGGAGCAGAAGTCGGTCATTCGGCCCATCGAGTCTACTCCGCCATTTCATCATGAGCTGATCCAATCTCCCCTTTATTACCATTCCCCCGTCTTCTCACCATAACCTTTGATGCCCTGACTACTCAGATACCCATCAATCTCTACCTTAAATACACCCAATGACTTGGTCTCCACTGCCGCCCGTGGCAACAAATTCCATAGATTCACCACCCTCTGGCTAAAAAAATGTTTTCGCATCTCTGTTCTGAATGGGCGCCCTGCAATCCTCAAGTCATGTCCTCTCGTACTAGACTCCCCTACCGTGGGAAACAACTTTGCCACATCCACTCTGTCCTTGCCTTTCAACATTCAAAATGTTTCTATGAGGTCCCCTTCATTCTTCTAAACAAGAAGACCGCACTACTGGCCCCTCCACCTATCTTTATATCATCAGCAAACTTAGCCACAAAGCCATCTATTTCCAATTGAGGAAATTACAAGTAGGCTAGACAAGGGAGATGCAGTGGATGTTGTGTATTTGGATTTTCAGAAGGCCTTTGACAAGGTGCCACACATGAGGCTGCTAAACAAGATAAGAGCCCATGGAATTACGGGAAAGTTACTTACATGGATAGAGTGTTGGTTGATTGGCAGGAAACAGAGAGTGGGAATAAAGGGATCCCATTCTGGTTGGCTGCCGGTTACCAGTGGTGTTCCACAGGGTTACATGTTGGGGCCACTTCTTTTTACGTTGTATATCAATGATTTGGATTTTGGAATTGATGGCTTTGTGGCTAAGTTTGCTGATGATGCTGGTAATGCTGAGGAAACAGAGAGTCTGCAGAGAGACTTGGATAGATTGGGGGAATGGGCAAAGAAGTGGCAAATGAATTACAATGTCGGAAAGTGTATGGTCATGCACTTTGGTAGAAGAAATAAATGGGCAGACTATTATTTAAATGGGGAGAGAATTCAAAGTTCTGAGATGCAACAAGACTTGGGAGTCCTCATGCAGGATACCCTTAAGGTTAATCTCCAGGTTGAGTCGGTGGTGAAGAAGGCGAATGCAATGTTGGCATTCATTTCTACAGGAATAGAGTATAGGAGCAGGGATGTGATGTTGAGGCTCTATAAGGCACTGGTAAGACCTCACTTGGAATACTGTGTGCAGTTTTGGGCTCCTTATTTAAGAAAGGATGTGCAGACATTGGAGAGGGTTCAGAGAAGATTCACTAGAATGATTCCGGGAATGAGTGGGTTAACATATGAGGAACGTTTGACCACTCTTAGACTGTACTCCTTGGAGTTTAGAAGAATGAAGGGGGCCTCATAGAAACATTTTGAATGTTGAAAGGCAAGGACAGAGTGGATGTGGCAAAGTTGTTTCCCATGGTGGGGGAGTCTAGTACGAGAGGACATGACTTGAGGATTGCAGGGCGCCCATTCAGAACAGAGATGCGAAAACATTTTTTTAGCCAGAGGGTGGTGAATCTATGGAATTTGTTGCCACGGGCGGCAGTGGAGACCAAGCCATTGGGTGTATTTAAGGTAGAGATTGATAGGTATCTGAGTAGTCAGGGCATCAAAGGTTATGGTTAGAAGATGGGGGAATGGGACTAAAGGGGAGATTGGATCAGCTCATGATGAAATGGCGGAGTAGACTCGATGGGCCGAATGACCGACTTTTGCTCCTTTGTCTTATGGTCTTATATAGAACCGAGCGTATAAAAGATTTACCTCATCTGGGAGAAAGGCAGCGATTTGTTTAGCTTTGAAGTCTGCGATGGTGTGCAGACCTTGCCATAATCTGCGTGTGTTGTTGGTGGAGAGTTGAGTCTGAATCTTGTCTCTGTGTTGTTGTTTCACTGCTTTGATGACTTTGTGCAGATCGTAGCTGCATTTCTTGAGCTCCTGCTGATTACCGGTAATGTAAGCTCTATCTTGTGCAGTAAGTGCTGCTCACACGGAACTGCTGATCCAGTGTTTCCGATTTGGATAGACCCTGATAACATCCTTGAAGCACTTTCAGATGAAGCTCGTGACCCCTTCCGTGAACTCGGAGACATCCTCATCATGAAAGACTTTCCAGTTGACGTCATCAAGCAGTCCTGTAGCATGTTGACCGATTGGTCAGACCAACAGTGGACAGTTTTAACAATGGCCGCCTCTTGTTTCAGCTTCTGCCTGTACATCAGCAGAAGCAAGATGGAGGAGTGATCCGATTTTCCAAACGATAGGCGGAGGGGCGTTTTGTAAGCATTGTGAAAGGGAGAGTAGCAGTAGTTTCAGCATTTAACAGAAATTTGGATAGATATATGGATGGAAGGGGTATGGAGGGCTATGGTCTAAGTGCAGTTTGATGGGACTAGGCAGAATAAATAGTTCAGCATGGACTAAATGGGCTGAAGGTCCTGTTTCTGTGCAGTAGTGCTCTATTAGTCTATGATACAGGAGAATCAGTTGATGTTGTTGACTTAGATTTTCAGAAAGCAATTGACAAGGTGGCATACATAAATTTGCTGAGCAAGCTAAGAGCCCATGGTATTACAATAAAGGTGCTAACATGCATAGAGGTTTGGCTGACTGTCAGAAGGCAAAGAGTAAAATCAGATGAAGGGTTTCGGCCCAAAACGTCATCACTACCTCCTCCCATAGATGCTGTCTGGCCTGCTGAGTTCTGCCAGCATTTTGTGTTTTTATTTTTGAGTAAAATCAGAAGTAGTCTTTTCTGATTGGTGGTCTGTGTCTAGTGATGTTCCACAGGGGTCAGTTTTGGGTCAGCAACTTCCATGCTAATGTCATGGGTGATGAAATTGATGGCTTTATGGCCAAGTTTGCAGATGATACGAAAGTGCAGAAGTGGTAGATGGAATACAGCTAAAGGAAGTGCCATCGATTCATAGAAAAACACCACACAAAAACAGGCCCACCAGCCCATCTAGTCCGTGCTAAATCATTTAAACTGCCTACTCCCATTGACCTGCACCAGGACCATAGCCCTCCATACCCCTACCTTCCATGTACCTATGCAAACTTCTCTTAAACATTGAAGTTGAGCTCGCATGCACCACTTGCACTGGGAGTTCATTCCACTCTCTCACGATCCTCTGAGTGAAGATGTTTCCCCACATGTTCCCCTTAAACTTTTCACCTTTCACCCTTAACCAATGACCTCGAGTTGTAGTCCCACCAAGCCTCAGTGGAAATATCCTGCTTGCATTTACCCTATCTATACACCTTATAATTTTGTATACCTCTATCAAATTTCCTTTCAATCTTCTGCGCTCAAAGAACTACAGTCCAAATGTATTGAATCGTTCCTTATAACTCAGGTCCTCAAGACCAGGTAACCTCCTTGTAAAGTTTCTCTCTACTCTGTCAACCTTATTAACATCTTTCCCATAGGTAGGTGACCAAAACTGCACACAATACTCCAAATTAGGCTTCATCAATGTCTTATATAACTTCCACATAACAATTCTTTGATTCATGAAGGCCAATGTGTGAAAAGCTTTTTTACAACCTTATCTACCTGTGATGCCACTTTCAATGAATTATGGACCTGTACTCCCAGAGCCCTTTGTTCTACAGCGGTCTACAGTGCCCTGCCATTCACTGGTTAACATCTCACACTTGTCTGCATTAAATTTCATCTACCAATTATCAGCCCATTTATCCAGCTGGCCCAGATCCCAAAGCAAGTTCTGATAGTCTTCCTGGTATCTTCCTTGAAAACCTCTACAAGATTGGTAAGACATGACCTACCACACACGAAGCTATGCTGACTAACCCAAATCAGTCCCTGTCTATCCAAATACTCATATATCCAGTCCTTTAGAATTCCTTCCAATAACTTCTCCACAACCGACGTCAGATTCACTGGCCTATAGTTTCCAGGTTTCTGTTCAGAGCCATTCTTAAACAGTGGAACAACATCGGCCATCCTCTAACCCTCTGCTACTTCACCTCTTACTGAATATCTCTGCTAGGACCCTGGAAATTTCTTCACTTGCTTCCTGCAGTGTCTGAGGAAACACCTTGGGGATGTATCCACTGTATTTGGCTGCAAATAAAAGGAGGGGGTGAGTTTAAGTGGAGCAGCCATTGTTGGAGTGTGTCAGTGATGCAGCGTGAAGGCTTTGGCTTAACAGGCTTCAGTGTGAACAGGCCGAGGCACAGTTAAAAAGAGGCAAGCCTTTTTTTCGCATAGAATAGTCAGGATGGAATGCTCCTCCTGTCAGATGTGGGAATTCAAAATACCTGACGGTTTCGCTCATGACTACATCTGCGGGAGTGCACCCAACTTCAGCATCTGGCTGGCCGGGTCAAGGAGTTGCAGCTGGAGTTGGATTTACTCAGGACCATCCAAGAGCCTGAAGGTATTTTAGACGAGACTTTTGAAGAGGTGGTCGTACCCGGAGTACAGGCTTCAGACAGTAGATGGGTGACCACCAGGAGAAGTAAGGGGATTAAGAAGTCAGTGCAGGGTTCCCCTGTGGCCATTCCCTTCGGCAACAGGTATACCTCTTTGGATACTGCTGGGGGTAGGGTGGGGAATGACCCATCAGATCCTGGCTTCAGCTGTCAGGCTCGTGGCACTGTGGCCGGCTCTAAGTCTCAGCAGGGAATGGTAAAGTCGGGCAGTGGGGTGGATATAGGGGACCTGATAGTTAAGGAAGCAGAAAGAGATTCTGTGGCCTCAAGAGCGAGCAGGATGTGTGTTGCCTCCTGGGTGCTAGGGTCCATGATGCATTGGAGTGGCTACAGGATATTTTCAAGGGGAGGGGAAACAGCCAAAGGTTGTGGTGCATTGACAAAGGTGATAAAGGGAAAGGGGTCCTACGCCAATGAGTACATAGAGTTAGGAAAGAGGCTGAAGAGAAGGTCCTCCTAAATTAGTGGTCGCCAACCCGTCGATCGTGATCGACTGGTCGATCTTTGAGACTTTCCCAGTAGATCCCGAAAAAAAATGAAAAATAAATACACAAATACTGTTGAGAAATTGTTTTTGGGTTGCGAGGTTTTAGTTCCGTTCTTTCTGCCCAGTGCACATGCGTGTAGCTCCCCCGCACTACACTGTGAACTTCAGTGGTCCCCAACCACTGGGCCGCGAGGAAACGATATTATTCAGCCTCACCTTTCCTCATTCCCTGTCACGGCTGCTGTTGAACTTGAATGTACGCAAGGTCATCAGTCGCCTAAACGCAGTGATACCCTCGTGCCTGGGGTAACCGGCCGCCTCGTGCGGCTGGCGAGAAGTGCCATTGCTACTGGCCTGCAGCACGGACAGATGGGCACCATCTCAAAAACTGTTTACCACTCTGAATGTTTTGTGGGGAACCCGGTGCTAAAATATTTGCAGACGACCTAATTCGGGCTTAGGGTTTCGTAAGTAGCAGAGCAGCTACCTTGCTGCGATCTAGTGAAGCAAACTTTTGTCGGCCAATAGATCCTACTGGGGGGGCATGGCCGCTCCTTGTCGCACTCCTCGTTTGGTCGGTCGCTCTCTCTGGACTGCGACTGCCGTGGCCCCGGCCCTGACCTTGTCCTCTCACCCCACCCATGACCAGCCACACCTGGCCAAGGCGGCTGGCGGTGGGCAGGCGGGAGGCTGGAGTTCAGGCCGGCTGGCTGTCTAATGAGGCAATGAAGCCCTCAAAACTGCTTCGGTACCTTGAGTCCAAGCACCCTGCACTCAAAGACAAACCCGTTGAGTTTTGTGAGCGGAAAAAACGTGAGTAATACGGGACAGAAGCAAAGTGCCGAGAGCCGCAAAAACTAAATTGTGGAACAGACTGGACATGAGGAACCTGCTTCGAGTATCGCTGTATTCCGGTCGTGTTTAACCCCCCCCCCCCCCCCCCCCCGTCGGCCAGTCTGCAAGAATATTGTCAATATTAAGTGGTGCAAAAAAAGGTTGGTAACCCCTGGTGTTTATACATTATTTCTACTTCCAGGTTGTGGGGTTTTACTTCCGGTCTTTTCTGCCCCGGTGTGCATGTGTGTGACTAATCGATCTGGGGTCGATCTTGCCTTTCACTAAGGCCGAGGTAGGGGGTCTTGGGCTTAGAAAGGTTGGTGACCACTATCCTAAATTGTAATCTCCAGATTATTCCCTGTACCCTGGGCTAGTGTGGGTAGGAATGTGGTGATAGCATGGATGAATCAGTGGCTGAGGAGAAGGTGCAGGAGACAGGGTTTCAAGTTCTTGGATCATTGGAATCTTTTCTGGGGAGGGGGTGACCTGTACAAGAGGGATGGGGTTGTGCCTGAACTAGACAGGAGGCCGGGAGGTTTGTTGATGCTACTCAGGAGAGTTTAAACGAGTTTTTCATCGGCCTGGGAACTGGAGCCCCAGATCAGTAATGGAAGGATCAGACAGGAAGTTAGATGTCAGGGAAAGTATTGAAAGGCAAGATTGAAATAATAGGTATGATGGGTGGGATAGTTTGAAGTGTGTATGTTTCAATGCTAGGAGTATTATGGGTAAGGTGTTGGCATGAGAGCATTAATCAGTACATGGAACTACAATGCTGTAGCCAATATTGAACCTTGATTGAGAGAGGGACAGGAATGGGTGATTAATGAACCAGATTTTTGATATTTTAGAAAAAATAGAGGAGGAGGTAAAAGAGGTAGTGGAGTTGCACTACTAATCAGGGACAATATCACAGCTGTGCTCAGGGGAGAGGGGTCAGACACTGTGGCCATTTGGGTGGAACTCAGGGATAGGAAGGGTGCGATCACACCGATGAGATTGTTCTACAGACCCCCCGATAGCCACCAGGACATTGAGGAACAGATATGTAATCAGATTCAGGAACTACGTGAGAATAATAGGGTTGTTGTTATGGGGATTTCAACTTCCTTAATATAGATTGGAACCTTCCTAGTGTAAGGGGTTTAGATGGGGCAGAATTTGTTAAGTGTATCCAGGAAGGTTTCTTAAAGCAATATGTGGACGGTTCAATGAGAGTGGGGGGAAGTCTGTACTGGACCTGGTGGTGGGTAATGGGCCTGGCCAGGTGACTGACCTTTCAGTGGGTGAACAGACAGGGAACACTGACCACAACTCCTGAACATTTAGATAGCTCTCAATAAGGATAGGTATGGTCCTATGGGAGAGTTTTAAATTGGAGTAGGGCAAATTACAACTGCACTTGGCAGGAAATGAGAAGTGTTCATTGGGACCACCTTTTCTCTGACAAGTCCACGTCAGATATGTGGAGGGTGTTTGAAGATCAATTGCACAGAGTACAGGAAAGGTATGTTCCTGTTAGAAGGAAGGACGGGATAGAAAGATTAGCAGATCTTGGATGTCCAGAGAGGTGATGAATTTAGTCAAGAAGAAAAATGAAAAGTATGTAAAGGTTCCGAAGTCAGGATCAAACAATGCAACGAGGAGTATAAAGAAACCAGAAAAGAACCACAGAAGGGGATGAGGGAAGCCAGGAGGGGCATGAAAAGTCCTTGGTAAGTAGGATTAAGGTGAATCCCGAGGCATCAAGATCAAGTGGATAACCAGGGAGAGGGTGGGACTACTCAAGGATAAAGGGGGGAACATTTGCTTTGCTTCAGCATTTACCAAGGAAGACCAGGAGATCAGTGCTAAGTGTATAAACACTTTAGGACATTTAGAAGTCAAGCAGGAGGAAGTGTTGGATATCATAATGAGTATGAAGGTGAATAAGTCTCCAGGGCCTGATAGGATTTACCCCGGGTTATTGAAGGAGGCAAGAAGCAAGATTGCTGGGCCCTTGACCGGTATCTTTGAGTCCTATCTAGCCACAGGCGAGGTCCTGGAGGACTGGTCAGTGGCCAATGTTGTACCTCTATTTAAGAAGGGAACAAAAGAAAATCCTGGGGACTATAGACTGGCCAGTCTCATGTCAGTTGTAAGGAAATTACTGGAGAAAATTCACAAGGATAGGATATATGAGGATTTGGAAACCCGTTGCCTATTTAGGGAAGTCTTTGTATGGGCAGGTAGTGCCTTAGCAACTTGATTGAGTTTTTTGAGATAAGGTGATGAGAGAGATTGATGAAGGTAGGGCAGTGGATGTTGTCCATGTGGATTTAAGTGAGGCGTTTGACAAAGTCCTTTATGGGAGGCTAATCCAGAAGATTAAGATGCATGGGATCTGTGGTGAATTGCGTTGGGATTCAGAACTGGCCTGCATGTAAAAGACAGAGGGTAATAGTTGAAGGGACTTATTTGAGCTGGAGATTAGTGGAGTTCTTCAAGGATCTGTAACCTCTGCCATTTGTGATGTATATAAATGATCTGGATGAAAATGTAGATGGGTGGGTTACTAAGTTTGTGGATAATACCAAGACTGGTGGAGTTGTGGATTGTGTAGAAGATTGGCAAAGAACGCAGCATGATATAGATCAGCTGCAGATATAGATTGAGAAATGGCAGATGGAGTTTAACCCAAATAAATGTGAGGTTTGCACCTCAGTAGGACAAATGCAAATACAAGGAGACAGAACACTGTTAAGGGCAAGATCCTAGCAGTGTGGCCGAGCAGAGAGATCTCGAGATCCAAGTTCATATCTATTTGAAAGTGGCTACACAGGTTGCTAAGGTGGTTTAGAAGGCTTATGGAATGCTTGCTGTTATTAGTCGAGGCACTGAGTTTAAGTCAAAAAGTTATGTTGCAACTTTATAAAACTGGTTAGGCCACATCTGGAGGATTGCATACAGTCTTGGTCGCCTCACTACAGGAAGGAAGTTGAGTCTTTGGAGAGGGTGCAGAAGAGGTTTACCAGGACGCTGCCTGGTTTAGAGGTACCTCACTACAGGAAGGAAGTTGAGTCTTTGGAGAGAGTGCAGAAGAGGTTTACCAGGATGCTGCCTGGTTTAGAGGTACCTCACTACAGGAAGGAAGTTGAGTCTTTGGAGAGAGTGCAGAAGAGGTTTACCAGGATGCTGCCTGGTTTAGAGGTACCTCACTACAGGAAGGAAGTTGAGTCTTTGGAGAGAGTGCAGAAGAGGTTTACCAGGATGCTGCCTGGTTTAGAGGTACCTCACTACAGGAAGGAAGTTGAGTCTTTGGAGAGGGTGCAGAAGAGGTTTACCAGGATGCTGCCTGGTTTAGAGGTACCTCACTACAGGAAGGAAGTTGAGTCTTTGGAGAGAGTGCAGAAGAGGTTTACCAGGATGCTGCCTGGTTTAGAGGTACCTCACTACAGGAAGGAAGTTGAGTCTTTGGAGAGGGTGCAGAAGAGGTTTACCAGGATGCTGCCTGGTTTAGAGGTACCTCACTACAGGAAGGAAGTTGAGTCTTTGGAGAGGGTGCAGAAGAGGTTTACCAGGATGCTGCCTGGTTTAGAGGGCATGTGCTGTCACGAGAGGCTGGACAATCTTGGGTTGTTTTCTCTGGAGCAGCAGAGGCTGAGGGGAGATATGTTAGAGGTTTTCAAGATTATGAGAGGCATAGATAGAGTGAACAGAGAGTATCTGTTTCCCAGGTTTAAAAAGTCTCATATCAGAGGGCATGCATTGAAGGTGAGAAGGGGTAGGTTCAAGGGGGTGCAAAGGGTAAGTATTTTACTTAGAGAGTTGTGGACGCCTGGAATGTACTGCCTGGTATGTGGTAGAGGCAAATGAATTGGAGGCTTTTAAGAGATGTTTGAATAGGCACATGGATGTAAGGAAGATAAGATGGATCTGGGCATGGTTTAGGTAGGAGGGATTAGTGTTTGGGTGTTTTTGATTTGGTTCTTAGCTGGTTCAGCACAACATTGTGGGCCAAATGGCCTTTTCTGTGCTGTACTGTTCTGTGCTCTATGATTTGCCATAGGACAGCAAACACCTCCACTTGATTCAGCTTCACCTTGCTTCCACAGACTCTGCTCATCTGCTGAGTAAATACATTTAAATTCATTTAACATCTCCCCCATCTTTATTGGCTCCACACATAGATCACCAGTCTGATCCTCCAGGAAACCAATTTTGTCCCTTGTAATCCTTGTGCTCTTAACAATTCTGTAGCATCCCTTGGGATTCTGTTCACCTCGTCTGCTCGGGCAACCTCGTGCCTTTTTTAGCCCCCTGATTTCTTTCTTCAGTGTTCTCTTGCATTTCATAAGCACCTCATTTGCTCCTACCTGCCTGTACTTGCGACGTACCTCTTTTTTTCTTAACCAGGGCCTTAATATCTCTTGAAAACCAGGGTTCCCTACACCTGTTATATTTACCATTTATTCTGACAGACAAAATTTCACTTTCCCATTTATCAAGTACACCTTTGCCAGAAAACAGCCTTTCCTAATCCACACTTACCAGATCCTTTCTGAGTCCATCAAAGTTTGCCTTTCTCCAATTTATAAGCTCAACCCAATATGTTTTTGCATATTGTATGTACATTGAAACTAATGGTATTGTGATCATTAGATGCAAACTGTTTCCCTACACAAACTTCTGTCGCCTGCCCTGTCTTCTTCCCTAAATAGCAGATCAAGTATCACACTCTCTCATTGGGACTTCTACATAATGATTAAGGAAATTTTCCTGAGCATATTTGACAAACTCTATCCCATCTAGTCATTTTTACAGCATGGAAAATGACTGTAATTCCCAGTCAACATGTGGAAAGTTAAAAATCACCTATAACAACCTCATGTTTCTTGCAACAGTCTGTGGTCGTGCTCTCCAAGTTCATCAACTTTACCAGTCAAACCAGCCTTGCCAGATTAAATTTTGCATACCCATCCTGCCACACATTTTTTCTGTCCCAAGAGCTTTATCCTGAAGTTGACCTACATTATTCCAATGTGCTAGAGGCTGATCACCTGTGAGAGCTGCGACAAGACTCACATCAACTCCCCAAGATTTTCACAGCAATGAAAACTCACCAAACGTTACTGCATGCACAGCGGTTTCCAAGGGTTAAGATTACTTTAGGAGACCACAGAAGAACAGACTAGTATTCCCACTCAGTTCTCCATCCATTTTTCCATCCTCATCTCCCTCAAATGCATGTGCCAGCTCCCCATTCAATTCCTCAGTGCTGTGTGGTACTACATCTGACAATAGCACCACACTTCAAGTAAACAAGTTCCCTCTGAATTCTTTATTGGCGTTCCAAGGGGCCATATGATGGTCTGTCGCTCTGCTATTCCACATACCATAAAAGATACTCTATCAAAACCGTCTCACCATTTTAGAGACATCACAGAAATCACCATTAATTCTTCTCAAGAGAAAATATCTAATCATATTTGCTTAAAATATTTGCTTTAATTTCCTAAATATCCATTGGCATGTCCCTAGAGTGAGGGGTTCAGATGGGGTGGAGTTTGTTAGATGTGTTCAGGAAGGTTTTAGGAAGGTTCAGGGGATATTTGCCTGGAGTTCTGCATAGGTATGTCAAGTCAAGAAGAAAAGAAGAGCTTACAAAAGGTTCAAAAAACTAGGTAATGATATAGATCTCGAAGATTATAAGGCTAGCAGGAAGGAGCTTATGAATGAAATTAGGAGAGCCAGATGGGGCCATGAGAAGGCCTTGGCAGACAGGATTAAGGAAGACCCAAGGCATTCTACAAGTATGTGAAGAGCAAGAGGATAAGACGTGAGAGAATAGGACCAATCAAATGTGACAGTGGAAAAGTGTGCATGGAACCGGAGCAGATAGCAGAGGTACTTAATGAGAACTTTGCTTCAGGATTCACTACGGAAAAGGATCTTGGTGATTGTAGGGATGGCGTACAGTGGACTGAAAAGCTTGAGCATGTAGATATTAAGAAAGACGATGTACAGAAGGTTCTGGAAAGCATCAAGTTTGATTAGTCACCGGGACCGTATGAGATGTACCCCAGGCTACTGTGAGAGGCGAGGGAGGAGATTGCTGAGCCTCTGGTGATGATCTTTGCATCATCAGTGGGGACGGAAGAGGTTTCGGAGGATTGGAGGGTTGCAAAAGTTGTTCCATTATTCAAGAAAGGGAGTAGAGATAGCCCAGGAAATTATAGACCAGTGGGTCTTACTTCAGTGGTTGGTAAGCTGATGGAGAAGATCCTGAGAGGCAGGATTTATGAACATTTGGAGAGGCATAATATGATTAGGAATAGTCAGCATGGCTTTGTGAAAGGCAGGTCATGCCTTACGAACCTGATTGAATTTTTTGAGGATGTGACTAAACATATTGATGAAGGAAGAGCAGTAGATGTAGTGTATATGGATTTTAGCAAGGCATTTGATAAGGTACACCATGCAAGGCTTATTGAGAAAGTAAGGAGACATGGGATCCAAGGGGACATTGCTTTGTGGATCCAGAAGTGGCTTGCCCACAGAAGGCAAAGAGTGGTTGTAGACGGGTCATATTCTGCATGGAGGTCGGTCACCAGTGGAGTGCCTCAGGGATCCGATCTGGGACCCCTACTCTTAGTGAGTTTTATAAATGACCTGGATGAGGAAGTGGAGGGATGGGTTAGTAAATTTGCTGATGACACAAAGGTTGGAGATGTTGTGGATCGTGTGGAGAGCTGTCAGAGGTTACAGCAGGACATTGATAGGATGCAAAAATGGGCTGAGAATTGGCAGATGGAGTTCAACCCAGATAAGTGTGAGGTGGTTCATTTTGGTAGGTCAAATATGATGGCAGAATATAGTATTAATGGTGAGACTATTGGCAGTGTGGAGGATCAGAGACATTCAATGCTGCTGTGCAGGTTGACTCTGTGGTTAAGAAAGCATACGGTGCATTGGCCTTCATCGATCGTGGGATTGAGTTTAGGAACCGAGAGGTAATGTTGCAGCTATATAGGACCCTGGTCAGACCTCATTTGGAGTACTGTGCTCAGTTCTGGTCGCCGCACTACAGGAAGGATGTGGAAACTATAGAAAGGGTGCAGAGGAGATTTACAAGGCTGTTGACTGGATTGGCGAGCATGCCTTGTGAGAATAGGTTGAGTGAACTTGGCCTTTTCTCCTTGGAGCGACGGAGGATGAGAGGTGACCTGATAGAAGTGTATAAGATGATGAGGGGCATTGATCGTGTGGATAGTCAGAGGCTTTTTCCCAGGGCTGAAATGGCTAACATGATAGGGCACAGTTTAAAGGTGCTTGGAAGAAGGTACAGAGGAGATGCCAGGGGTAAATTTTTTTACACAGAGAGTGGTGAGTGCATGGAATGGGCTGCCGGTGATGGTGGTGGAGGTGGATACGATAGGGTCTTTTAAGAGACTCCTGGATAGGTACATGGAGCTCAGAAAAATAGAGTTCTATGAGTAACCCTTGGTAATTTCTAAGGTAGGGACATGTTCGGCACAGCTTTGTGGGTCGAAGGGCCTGTATTGTGCTGTAGGTTTTCTATGTTTCTATGCTTCTAAAAGAATTGTCGAAACCATAACATGATTCATTGAAAATTAAAAGAACAATGAATATGTTAGAAAGCTGAAACAAAAGATCCAGGAAACACTCTGCTTGTCAGGCAGCATCAGTGGAAAGAGAAACGGAGTTAATGTCTAAGGTCAAAGACCCTCCATCAAGTTTGGGGGAAAAGGAAAATAATTTATTTGGAAGTTGCAGTGAGAGTGGGTGAGAGCTGGGGAAAACGTCTCTCATAGGGCAGAGTTACCTTGTGAATAATCTGTGATGTTGGGATCTGGTTGATAGGTTAATGAGAGCACGTGGAGGAAGAAAATATGAACAAAGGGATATTTAAGAAGATGAAATGAGGAATCACAGCTTTCAACATTTCATAAAGTTATCATGTCATCTGCCAACAAGCAATGTGTTGACAGATTACAT
Source organism: Hemitrygon akajei (assembly GCF_048418815.1). Lineage (NCBI taxonomy): Eukaryota > Metazoa > Chordata > Chondrichthyes > Myliobatiformes > Dasyatidae > Hemitrygon > Hemitrygon akajei. The sequence continues at coordinate 2,247,180 of NC_133143.1, forward strand.
GATAACTTCTTTCTGAGTTTGTTCCAAATGTCCTTGTAAAAAAACATTCGATCTTTGTTGTTTGATAGCAATATCATTTAATCAACCCTTTTAACCTCTGCAAATACTGGCCCCCTTCAAAACTCCAGTTTTCATTGTTCCACCTCTCTACTTCTCTTTCCTCCTTTAAGATACTCCTTAAAACTCATCTCTTTGCCTTAATCTAACATGTAGGTCACACCAAATTTTATCTGATAGAGCTCCTGTGAAGTCCTTTGATAGTGTTGTACATTAATGGTCAAATACAAATGGTCAACTTAAAAAATGAGGGAATTGAAAATAAGTATATTACTTGATCTATTTAAAGCTTGTTTATTGTTTTGTACCTCAGAACAAAGCACTTCCTATTTGTTTTCCAATTGATTTCAAAGATTTGAAGTAGCCAATGAGAAGGCAAGATTGTTGCAGAGCGGGAACCTTTTTAAAACAACAGATCTCGTTGGGAGTGAGTTTAACTTGAGTCAATAAAAAGAAGTGAGGTTTAAGTGGAGCAGCGACTATGGGAGCTGAAGTGGGCTGGTATTAGAGTGGGTGGTTTTGGCGGGAACAGGCAGAAGCAGAGTCATTTGTTTGATTGCAAAACTTGGGTTTGAGAAGTTTGAGATTCAGTGAGAAGAGGCTGAGTAAGTGACCTAGGTCAGTATAGAACTCAAAGTAAGCTTTTTGTGTGGTCTGTAAATCCACAGTTCTTAATTCAGTGTAGACAGGATGGTTAAGGTGATAGAATGTTCTTCCTGAAACACGTGGAATTTCAAGGTACCTGGCAGTCTCCCTGATGACTACATCTGCGGGAAGTGCACCCAGTTTCAGCTCCTGACTGACCGAGTCAAAGAACTGGAGCTGGAGCTGGATGTACTCGGGAACATTCAGAAGACTGAAAACCTGAGGAAGTGACACCCAGAGTGCAAGCTTCAGATAGAAGATGGTCGACCACCAGGATTCCCATCGGCAACAGTATACCCCTTTGGATACTTCTAGCGGGATGATCTGTCTGGACACAGCAGCTGCAGCCTGGCTGGTGGCTCCGGCCATTGCCAGCTCTGAGGTTCAGAAAGGAAGATTAAAGTCAGGCTGAGCAATAGTGATGAGAGAGTCGATAGTTAAGGGATGGACAGGAGGTTCTGGTGTTTGCAAAAAGGGTACGAGGATAGTACAGTATATTGCCTCCCAGGTGTTATGGTCCAGGATGTCTCAGAGTGGCTGCAGAATATCCCCAAGGGGGAGGGTCATGGTGACATGGGTAGAAAGAGGGAAGATGTCCTGCACAGAGCACGTAGGCAGTTAGGAAAGAGGCTAAACAGCTGGACCTGTAAGGTAGTAATCTCTGGATTACTCCTGGTGCCATATACCAGTCAGGGCAGGAATACGATGACAGCACAGATGAACGAGTGGCTGAGGAACTGGTGCAAGGTGCAGGGTTCAGGGTTTCAGGTTCTTAGATAATTGGAACCTTTTCTGCCGCAAGTGTGACAGATTGCAATAAGCTGGTAGGGAACCAATATCTTGGCTAGGAGGCTTGCTAATGTCACTGGGGAAGGTTAAATTAGTTTGTCAGGAGAATGGGAACCAGAGCACCAGGAAAGAAAATGGAGGGTGGAGAGAGAGAGACAGAAGAGGTCCAGCGCAGTGAGTATACGGAAAGAGGCAAGGTAGATGGCAGGGCCAGTAATAGATATGGCGGGATGGATAATCTGAGGTGTATATAATTCAATGCTAGGAGTACTACGGGTAAAGGTGATGAACTTAGACCATGGATCAGTACATAGAACTATGATGTTGTAACCATTACAGAGATTCGGTGAGAGAGAGCAATGAAAGGGTGGTGAATGTCCCAGGTTTTGACGTTTTAGAAAAGATTAAGGTGGAGCTGAAAGAATGGGGGAGGGGGAGCTGCATGAGCAGTCAGGGACAATATCACAACTACACTCAGAGAAGTGACATGATGGATGTTTCATCCTTGGAGTCTATAAGGGTAGAACTCAAAAATAGGAGGATGGGATCACTCTGCTGGGAATGCACTACAGACAGCCTGAGAGCCACCAAGACATTGAGGAACAAATATGCAGGCAGATTAAGGAAAGGTGTCAAAACAATAGTATTGTTGTCATGGGGGACTTCAACTTCCCTTATATAAACTGGGACCTTCTCAATGCAAGAGGTTTTAGTGGGGCAGAATTTATTCGTTTAAATCAATACATAGATAGTCCAACAAAAGGAGAGGTTGTGCTGGACCTGGTGTTGGGTAATGAGCCTGGACAGGTGACTAAACTTTCAGCGTGTGGGCATTTAGGGAACAGTAACACAAGTTTCAAGGTAGCTATAGATAAGGATAAGTATAGACCTCGCAGGAGAGTTTCAAGTTGGAGTAGGGCAAGTTATGAGAGAATTAGGATGGAACTAGGGAGAATTCTTTGGGAATTCCTGTTTCTGAGCAAGTCCATATTTGATATGTGGAGGGGGGTGTTTAAAGACCAACTGTACAGAATACTAGGCAGATATATTCCAGTCAGAAGGAAGGGCAAGATGGTGTGGTAAGAGAACCTTGGATGATGATAAACAGAGATGATGAATTTAGTCAAGAAGAAAAGGGAGTCAGAGGCTTTTTCCCAGAGCTGAAATGGCTAACACGAGAGAGCACAGTTTTAAGGTGCTTGGAGGAAGGTTTAGAGGGGATGTCAGGGGTAAGTTTTTTTACGCAGAGAGTGCTGAGTGCGTGGAATGAGCTACCGATGACTGTGGTGGAGGTGGATACAATAGGGTCTTTTAAGAGACTCCTGGATAGGTACATGGAGCTTAGAAAAATAGAGGGCTATGGGTAACCCTAGGTAATTTCTAAAGACAGTACGTGTTTGGTGCAGCATTGTGGGCCGAAGGGCCTGTATTGTGCTGTAGGTTTTCTATGCTTCTATGTTCTAAGTATGTAAAGCTTAGGAAGCTAGAATCAAACAAAGCCCTTGAGGATTATAAAGAAGCCAGAAAATATCTCAAGAAGGGCATTAGGAAAACCAGGTGGGGCAATGAAAAGTCCTTGGCAAGTGGGATTAAAGAGAATCTCAAGGCATTGTATACATACATCCGGAACAAGAGGATAACTAGGGAGGCACTCAGGATGGAGGCAGGGAACATTTACTTGGATGCAGAGGATGTGGGTGAGATATTTAATGAGTACTTTATATCAGTATTTACCAAAGAGAAGGGTGTGAAAGATAGGGTGGTTAGTATTGAGCACACTAATATGCTAGGACATTTCAACGTAAAGGAGGAGGTAGTGTTGGGCCTCTTAAAGAGCATTAGGGTAGATAAGACCTAAAGGCCTGATGGGACATACCTCAGGTTATTGAGAGAGAGTATTTTTATGGTTGTCATAGCCAGAGGAGGAAGTGGACGTAAGCTCCCACTGCTTTTTAAATGCTCCCGATTGTGCATCTCACAGCCTCTGACAATGAAGTCCAGCTCCTGGCCTTCATGTGTGGCTCAGCTACTAAGCCCGGTGGAACTGTGTCCACTGGCAGGATAAGAGGCAAGAGCAAGTTACTGGTGTCTTGAAACCAGTTGCTTCAGGCAAATGGGGCTCATCAGCCATTGGTTGGCAGCTCATCTAACAGAAGAAAAGCTCTGGTCTCAAACCTTCACAGCCTTGCAGCTATACCCACTCACAGGGAAGGTTTCAGCTGTACACCCTGAGGGAAAAATCTGGAGCTGGAGTCCCTAAGGCAGTCCTAAGTTGAATCTAATGCTGACTGGCAACTCCTGTGACGCTGCTGGTGCCAAACTCTGTCATTCCTTTGGATTCTTCAGCTGCGTGGGCAACAGCTGGCTCTCTGTATCATCGTTCCCTGGCTTGTGTACTGGCTTGCATATCACGTAGACAACAAGCACGCAACAGGCATGGTTAGTCCTGACCAAAGGAGGGCCTCCTCAATTGAGAGAGATGGGATTGCTAGAGCTTTGACCAAATTCTTTGTGTCCTCTCTAGCCACAGGCGAGGTCCCAGAGGACTGGTGAAATATAATGTTTCATTATTCAAGAAGTGAATGGGGATAATCCTGGGAACTATAGACTGGTGACTCTCACATCAGTGGTAGGAAAGTTATTGGAGAGAATTATTAGAGATAGGATTTCTGAGCATTTGGAAAACCACGGCCTAATTAGAGAGAGGCAGCATGACTTTGTGCAAGTCAAACTGTGTCTTACTAAGTTGATTAAGTGTTTTGACAAGGTGACTAATGAAGGTAGAGCTGTGGATCTTGTCTACATGGATATTAGTAGGTCCCTCATGGGAGGCTGAAACAGAAGATTAATTAGCATGGAATCAATGGTGAATTGACGATTTGGATTCAGAACAGATTTGCCCAGAGAGGACCGAGGGTAGTGGTTGAAGGGACTTATTCCAGGCGGAGATCTCTAATTAGTGGTGTTCCACTGGGATCTGTGCTGGGACCTCTGCTGTTTGTGATGTATATAAATAACCTTGATGAAAATGTAGATGAGTGTGTTAGGAAGTTTGCAGATGATATGAAGATTAGTGATGTTGTGGATAGCACGTAAGACTGTGAAAGAATACAGTGGGATGTAGAGCAGATGCAGACATGGGTGGAGAAATGGCAGATGGAGTTTAACTTGGCCAAATGTGAAGTGTTGCACCTTGGTAGGTAAAGAGACAGTACCCTCTTCAGGGCAAGCCCCTTAACAGTGTTGATGAGCAGATAGATCTTAGCTCCCTGCAAGTGGTTGCACAGGTAGATCACACAAACACGAGGAAATCTGCAGATGCTGGAAATTCAGGCAACACACACAAAATGCTGGTGGAACACAGCAGGCCAGGCAGCATCTATAGGGAGAAGTTTCATCTATAGCCCAAAACATCGACTCCACTTCTTCCTATAGATGCTGCCTGGCCTGCTGTGTTCCACCAGCATTTTGTGTGTGTTACACAGGTAGATCTAACAAGGCTAACAAGGCATATGCCATGCTTGTCTTTATTAGTTGAGGCATTGAGTTCAAACTCAGGAAGTTATGTTGCAGCTTTATAAAACTCTGGTTCGGCCACATCTGGAAGACTGCATACAGTTTAAGTATTAGAGGAAGTATGTCGAGGCTTTGGAGAGGGTGCAGGAGAGGTTGCTGCCTGCTTTAGAGAGCATGTGCTATAACAAGAGGTTGGTCAAACTCGTGTTGTTTTCTCTTGAGCAGTGGAAGCTGACGGGAGATCTGACAGAGATTTACAGGACTGTCAGTGGCATAGATAGAGTAGACATGAGTATGTTTTTCCCAGGGGTGAAACATCTAAAACCAGAGGACATGCAAATAAGATGAGAGGAGGTAAGTTCAAAAAAAGATGTGAGAGACAACTTTTTTACACTGTTACGTACCCCGTAACTGGGTCACTTACCAGCAAAGATAGAGAGGTCCGTTGAAGTCTGATGGTACTATTTTTAACAGTATTTATTGATAAAAATACACAAAAATAATATCAATGCAAACATACAGACAATATACATCGTCAATACTAAATCTAAAAGCGCGGGTATAATAATAATCAATAAGAAGTAGCTCTATCGTTGCCTAGGGGATAATGTATTGTCCGATGGAAATATAAAAGTCACTCAAGTTCATTCAGGCTGCAGCTTTTGGTTGGAGAGAGAGACGGAGTTTAGAACTTGCCCGTTTTTCTTTTTATGATGTCGATCCTTCAAAATGTCGTCGGTGTCCTTTCCCTTTTAGCTAAGCCGTCTTCCGTGGTCAGTCCCACCAATTCCGAGGCAAATGGAAAAGGACGCACGTGGGCTTTCCACCGGCTGCCGCTATTAAACGCTGTCACGGGATTTCTAGCGTTTCTCCTGGTGCGTCTGAAGGGGTTGTTCCCCAGACCCTCTTTTATCCTTACTCACGGGGTCTCAGATGTCAATCAGGTTGGGAGGATGCCAGCCCACGTTACTCATTCCTTGAGGGCTTCAATGAATAGCACAGTGCTCAATACACAATTCCGTCTCCAAGAGACAATGGCCGTTTCCCGTGGCTTTGTATCGCTGAAGGGCCAGGACATTCCAAACCCCCTGTGGATTCTGTGTATCTCTCATTTCCTGGGTCTCCTGACCTGAATTAATAGCGATCTTGCGATTCTCAAAAAGGAGGGGGCTACGTTGTACCCTTCGGCCCCTCAGAGTTGGGGCACAGGCGTAACAACACAGACTGGTGGGTGTACTGCCTTGGGTGGTAATAAAGCAGACATATTGAAACTTTTAAGAGACATTCTGCTAGGCGCCTGAATATGAGGGAAATGGAAGGATCTGGGTATTGTGTAGGCAGGAGAGATGAGTTTAGTTGGCCATTTGATTATTAATTTGTGAGCAGAAGGGCCTGTTCCTGCGCTGGACTCTTCCAAAGAGAAGGCAGTCTGTCAAGGAACGATAGACGAAGTTGCTCTCTTTTACGACCAAAAAAGGAGACAATCATAGAAAATAAAACATTAAACAATTGAAATACTGTTTCAACTGTTCACTCAGCGCTCCAGTAGCTGCAGTGATCAGCAGTAAGAAAACTTTGCTCTTGTGATTTAAGAATGTGAAATGCAATGTAAGGCCAGCACAGTGGCTCTGACGCTGGAGGGATCACAGCCCCATGGACCTGGGTTCAAAACGGAGCTCGGGTGCTGTTCGTGCGGAGATTGCACATTCTCCCTGTGACCGTGTGGTGGGGTGGAAGTGTTGCATCTGGTGTGGAAATTGATGAGAATAAGTGAAGAATAAAATGGGATTGGTATAAGATTAAGGTAAATTTTGGTGGTTGATGGTTGGTGTGGAATTTGGGGGCAGAAGAACCTGTTTACATGCTGTATGAAACTATCATTCAATGTCCTTTTTTAATTTAAGTGCAGTCAACAATAAAGTAAATTGAGTAATGTTTAAGAAACATATAAATTCATCAATAAAATACAAAAGAGGCTTTCAGTTTGTGAACCCCCTTGAAGAACGTTAAAAACAAAACAAAAAATTCTGGAAACGCTAGTGGACCATGAAGTGAAAAACAGAGTTCGCATTCAGCTGAGATACCTTCATCAGAACTCAGAAAAGTAAGACAAAAATATTCTAAGTTGCAGAGAAGGGCAGAGAGAAGAAAAGATTCAGTCCAAAGTGAGGTGGGAGGCAGGAAAAGGAAAATTGATATCAGAGACTGATGATTGAATCTCTCTGGCCACCTTATCTTGACCTCTCATTTTCTTCCCTCTGCCCCCCTCCTTTTCTCTACAAGCTAAATTTATTTTATTATGTCACTTTCACTGTTCCAATGTTGATTATAAACACCATCTCTTCCCCCCACAAACTCATACATTCTGTTTGACATGTGATTTATTTTTCTGCATTTTCTGTAATATTTCAGATTTCTATTACCAGCTGATATTTTTTGTTGTTGATATCTATCCACAATTGCTTCCAATATACCTTAACATTTCAAATCCAACTCAATAGACCACCCAAAATCTAGTTGCCTGAGCACTCCTGACACATTGTTTCTTTTTTATCAGAAACACACAGAAAACCTACAGCACATTACAGGCCCTTCGGCCCACAAAGCTGTGCTGAACATGTCCTCACCTTTGGCTTTACCCATAGCCTTCTATTTTACTAAGCTCCATGTACCCATCCAGGAGTCTCTTAAAAGACCCTATCGTTTCCACCTCCACCGCCACCACCTCCAGCCCATTCCACGCACTCACCACTCTCTGCATGTAAAACAAAACTTACCCCTGACATCTCCTCCGTACCTACTGCTAAGCACTTTAAAACTATGCCCTCCCGTGTTAGCCATTTCAGCCTGGGGGAAAAGCCTCTGACTATCCACACAATCAATGCCTCTCATTATCTTGAACACCTCTATCAGGTCACCTCTCATCCTCTGTCGCTCCAAGGAGAAAAGTCCAAGTTCACTCGACCTGTTTTCATAAGGCATGCTCCCCAATCCAGGCAACATCCTATAGTATTGTAAATATCCTCTGCACTCTTTCTTCCTTCCTGTATTGAGGTGACTAGAACTGAGCACAGTACTCCAAGTGGGGTCTGACCAGGGTCCTATATAGCTGCAACATTACCTCTCGGCTCTTAAACTCAATCCCAGAGTTGATGAAGGCCAATGCACTGTCAACTTAGAGAGTCCTATAGACTTGGACCCCAAGATCCAGCTGATCCTCCACACTGCCAGGAGTCTTACCATTAATGCTATATTCTGCCATCATATTTGACCTACCAAAATGAACCACCTCACACTTATCTGGGTTGAACTCCATCTGCCAATTCTCAGCCCATTTTTGCATCCTATCAACGTCCCACTGTAACCTCTGACAGCCCTCCACACTATTCACAACACCCCCAACCTTTGTGTTACCTGCAAATTTACTAGCCCATCCCTCCAATTTCTCATCCAGGTCATTTATAAAAATCCACAAAGAGTAGGAGTCCCAGAACAGATCCCTGAGGCACACCACTGGTCACTGGCCTCCATGCAGAATATGACCCGTCTACAACCACTCTTTGCCTTCTGTGGGCAAGCCATTTCTGGATTCACAAAGCAATGTCCCCTTGGATCCCATGCCTCCTTACTTTCTCAATAAGCCTTGCATGGGGCACCTTATCAAATGCCTTGCTGAAATCCATATACACTACATCTACTGCTCTTCCTTCATCAATGTGTTTAGTCACATCCTCAAAAAATTCAATTAGGCTCATAAGGCACAACCTGCCTTTGACAAAGCCATGCTGACTATTCCTAATCATATTATGCCTCTCCAAATGTTCATAAATCCTGCCTCTCAGGATCTTCTCCATTAACTTACCAACCACTGAAGTAAAACTCATTGGCCTATAATTTCCTGGACCATCCCTACTCCCTTTCTTGAATAAAGGAACAACCCTCCAATCCTCCGGATCCTCTCCTGTCCTTATTGATGATGCAAAGATCATCCCCAGAGGCTCAGCAATCTCCTCCCTCGCTTCCCACAGTAGGCCAGGGTACATCTCATCCGGTCCTGGTGACTTATCCAACTTGATGCTTTCCAAAAGCTCCAGCACATCCGCTTTCTTAATATCAAAATGCTCGAGCTTTTCAGTCCATTGCAAGTCATCCCTATAATCACCAATATCCTTTTCTGTAGTGAACACTGAAGCAAAGTTGGTGGCAGTGGATGGGAGATCTCCAGCGTTGATGAGATTGGTGATGGTGTGTGTGACAATGACCTGATGCTTCTTAGAGGGGTCCTGTGCAAGGGAGAAGTGAAAGGAGGTGTCTGAGAGCTACCTTCTGGCCTCAGCAAGCAATGTCCCCTCTATGATTTTTTACAGCGATGCGGACCAATCATTACACTGAGCAGTAAATTTTACATGCACTGAAAATAGTGCAGCATTTTAAATATTATTTTTGTAATATGCATTATATGAACATTTAGAATGAAAATTTTAAAATCACAAACTTTTGATTTTATTTATTAATTTCAGGGTATAATGAAATAAAAACAACAAATAAAATCTCTCACATTTTGTGAACTTTTTCTTATCTGTTTTTATAACAAATCTATTGTCCAGACAAATTTTGCATTCAGATGAACATTGCATCTTAATCCTCATTAGATCATCCAAACGTTTCACCTCTAGATTGTTTCTGGATTTACATTTGATTGAATTGATAAGACTGAATCCACATTCGCAGTCAGCACTAGAAACTTGAAATGTTCTAACAATGTCAACAAGAATTGACAGTTCTTCAAAGTCTTGTTTCTAAGTACGTAGTTCAACATATCAGTGAATGTCTTAATTGAACCAGTCTCAACTTTCTCAGACACAACAAATTGGAAATCACTGTGATATTTTTGCGACGACACTTTTATTGTAGTTTGTAATAATAGTTGAGTATTCATTTTGTCAGTCGTACCACATGCTCTTTTCCAAATTCAAAACTGGTTGTGTTTGCAATAGCGACAAGGTAAAAAACTTGGCATTCTTATTTCAAAATTACTTTAGTATAATTTCAAATTTATATTAACATGATTTCAAAATTACAACATATTAACTTGATATAAAATGAAATTCCAGCTGTGCGGCAACAAAGACTATGTGTGCAAGAGCATTTCAGTTATTATGTGGCTGTGCACTGCTCAGCTTAAAGGGAACAGAGGCAGCCAGGTAGAGATTGTTCTGCTGAACTACAACAGCACCCCTTTGCCTGTGGCTTTGATGGTCAGGTTGGGATTTGTGCAAAGGGAATGGAGGGCAGTGTGTTCAGAGGGGATGAGGTTCAAATAGGAGAATGGAGTGGTAAAGTTAAGAGGTTGTTGCCTTGTCATCAGTTAGAGATGAAGAGATGCAGAATGGCCAGAAAGCCAGAGCAGGGTGCTCAAGAAAAGGAGGATGCTTGAAAGTGGGAGAAGGTGCCAAGTTGGGAATCCTTGTCAAAGAAATTGGTTTGGAGACGGAGGCAACAGAAGAAGAGCTTGATGTTAGGCAGGTGCAGGACTCTTTGTGATGTGGCCGCAGATTGACATAGGTAAGGTCCTTACTGAAAACAAAATGTTCTGTATCAGTTTGGGGAAGGTCCGAGGGTTTGTAAAGACAGGAATTGGGTTATCTGGGGTCAGGTGAGGATCGAGGGTTGGAAGAGTCATTGGAAAGAAGAGGGATGGAATGTTCAGAGAAAGTGGGGTAGAAGGAAGGGGTTCAGAGGAGTAAATTTTGGGTGAGGGGTTGAGGGAAGTAGTGGAAGAAATGGACCAGTGGCAGTGAGAAAGGTCTTGGTCTGGAGGTAACTGGGCTTGAGGTGGCCAGAGCCAAGGTCAGGAGGCAGACACACTTCAGATCCTTCCTGGACACGAGGAAGGAGAAAAAACTGCTGTTGAAGATGTTGATCTGGAGGATGAATTGTCAGAGAGGACCATGTCAGACAGTGAAGAGGGAAGCCCGAGCCGTGGTAGAGAAAAAGACAGGGCGTGCAGCATATCTCCATGTAGTGGTGAGGGAGGCATGAAGAATCTGGAGGTAGAACCAACAGGAGAAACAGTCAATTGAATTGAATTAACTTTATTACTTACATCCTTCATATACCTGAGTAAAAATCTTTACGTTACATCTCTATCCGAATGTGCAAAGTGCAATTTATAATAAATAGTATATTCAACAGGACAGTCAATATAACATAGAAATACAATTGTATCAGCATGAATTAATCAGTCTGATGGCCTGGTGGAAGAAGCTGTCCTGGAGCCTGTTGGTCCTGGCTTTTATGCTGCGGTACCGTTTCCCAGATGGTAGCAGCTGGAATAGTTTGTGGTTGGGGTGACTCAGGATCCCAATGATTCTTCGGGCCCTTTTTACACACCTGTCTTTGTAAATGACCTGAATAGTGGGAAGTTCACATCTACAGCTATCCTGTGATTTGAGGGAGCTACAGTTCCCAGACCAGGCAGTGATGCAGCCAGTCAGGATGCTCTCAATTGTGCCCCTGTAGAAAGTTCTTAGGGGCAGATACCTGGGAGTCTCTCTGGGCAGAAACTAGGTGGCCTGGAAATGAAGCTCGAAGCCACGCGGCACCAGAAGGACATGTATCTGTGGCAGCTGTCTGAGTGAGCATGTGAGCGAAGAGCCAGAGACCACAGAGAGGGAGCGGTGGGAGAGAAAGTCTCACTGAACTGAGAGGATTTAAACTTCTTCAGGATAAGCATTCCTTGAAGAGACTTTGCAGTGGAGCAGAAAATCATAGACACAAGATTCTGCAGATGATGGCTATCTTCCTCTAGTTTCCCTTGTTATTCCCTTTAATCCATAGCCTAGATTGTTAATGTAGATGACAATGGACAATGGACCCAGCACCAGTCCCTGTGGCACACCTCCAGTAACAGGTGAAGCAACCACCACTCTCTGGAAGCCAATGTAGAATCCAATTTACTACCTCATCCTGAGTGCCGAGTGACTGACCCTTCCTGACCAGCCTCCACGTAAACACCAACTGCCTTTCCTTCATCAACTTACCCAGTAACGTCCTCAAAAAACACTGGTTAGACTAACTATCATGCATAAAGCCATGTTGACTATCCCTAATCAGTCCCTGTCTATCCAACTACTTAACTACCTGGTCCCTCAGATACCTTCCAATACTTTACCAACTACTGATGCCAGGCTCAAAGGGCTATAACCTCACAGATTATTCTTACAGCCTTATTAAACAATGTAAAAATATTAGCTATCCTCCAATTCTCCGGCACTTCACCCATGGCTAAGGACATTTAAAATACCTCTGCTAGGGCCCCTGCAATTTCTACGCTAGTCTCCGCCAAGATCTGTGGGGACACTTTGTTTGGCCCTGGGAATTTATTCACATTAATTTTCCTCAAGACAGCAGGTACCTTCTCTTCTATAATCCATATACGGTCTATACCTTGCTACAATTTTGCCTCAGTCCTATAGATTCTGTGCCCACCTACTGAGTAAATATAGATGCAAAAATCCATTTAACATCTCCCCCATCTCTTTTGGGTCCATGCTTAGATGACTACGTTGGTCTTCAAGTGGACTAATTTTGTCCTTTGCTATCCTTTTGCTCTTAATATATCTGTATAAGCTTTTGAGATCCTCCTTCACCTTATCTGCTTGAGCAACCTCATGGTTTATTTTAGCTCACCTGATTTCCCTCTTAAGTGTTGTCTTACAATTCTTATACTCAAGTACATCCTTTGTTCCTACTTGCTGATACCTGCTATGCACCTCCATCTTCTTCTTAACCACGGCCTCAATAATGCTAAAAAGTCAAGATTCCTTAAACCTTTTAGCCTTTTCTTCTGACAGCAACATACAAACTCTGTCCTCTCACATTTTCACTTTTGAAGGCCTCCCACTTACTAAGTACCCCTTTGCTAGAAAACAACCTGTCCCCATCCACACTAGACAAATCTTTTCTCATGCGATAGAATTGGCCTTTCTCCAATATGGAATCTCAACACAAGGATCAGACCTATCCTTTACACATAATACAGTTATGATGACTAGATCCAAAGTATTCCTCTAAATACTCTGCTGTCACCTGCCAGTCCTGAAAAAGGCTCTCAGCTTGAAATGTGAAGTGTTTACTCTTTTCCATAGATGCTACCTGACCTGCTGAGTTCCTCCAGCATTTTGTATGTGTTGCTTTGGATTTCCAGCATCTGCAGACTTTCTTATGGTTTTGATTATGCAAACATCCCTGAACACATTTGAAAAGCTCTATCAAACCCTGCCCTCTTACAATTTGGGAGTCCCAGTCAATACGTGGAAACTTAAAATCACCTCCTCTCACAACCTTAGGTTTCTTGCAACTGTCTGCTATCCCTCTGTAAATTTGCTCTTCTAAATCCCACTAACTATTGGGTGATATATCATATAATCCCATTACTATGGTCATCCCTTTCTTATTCCTCAGTTTCACTCATATAGTCTCACTAGACAAGCTCTCCAGTCTGTCCTGACTGTGCACTGCCATGACATTTTCCCTGACTAGGAATGCCACCCCTTCCCTTTAATCCCTCCCACTCTATCACATCAAAAACAACAGAACCCCAGAACTTTGAGCTGTCAGTCCTGCCCCTCCTGCAACCAAGTCTCACTAATGTCTACAATGCCACAATTCTATGTGCTGATGCATGTTCTATACTCATCCGCCTTACCTACAATACACCTTGCATTGAGATAGATGCAGTTCAGAACATTATTCCCATCATACTCAAACATTAGATTCCCGTCTTTGTATGTAAGTTTAACAACTTCTTTCCCCACAAACATCCACTAGTTCCTCTGACACTCTGGTTTTCATCTCCCTGCAACTCCCTGGTGCACAACTACCAAATGATACCATAAGGATTTTCAACCCCTTCAGTTCAGTTGCAAGAGGTGCCCTGGAAAAGAGCTCAATGTTCATAAAAGATAGGAGTGAAATTAGGCCATTTGGCCTATCGTGTCTGCTCCACCATTCAATCATGGCAGATCCTTTTTCCCCTCCTCAGCCCCACTCCCTGGCTTTCTCCCCGTAACCTTTGATGCCCTGTCCAATCAAGAACCTATCAAGTTCTGCCTTAAATACACACAACTTCCTGGCCTCCACAGCTGCCTGTGGTAACAAATTCCACAAATTCACTACCCTCTGGCTTACCAAATTTCTTCTGCATCTCTGTTTTAAATGGATGCCCCTCTACCCTGAGGACCTGTCCTCTTGACCTTGACTCCCCCACCATAGAAACTTCATTTCCACATCTACTCCATCAAGGCCTTTCAACATTTGAAAGGTTTCGATGAGATTCCTCTCTCATCCTTCAAAATTCCAGCGAGTACAGGCCCAGAGCCATCAAACGTTCCTCATATGTGTGGTGAACTACATATACCTGTCTGGGCACGCCCTCCCTGCTGACTGCTCCTGTGGCCCCTCCCACTGACCGTGGCTCCTCCCACAGACCCCAGTATAAAGGCGATTGAGGCCTGAGCCCGGCCCTCAGTCTCCAGGATGTAGTATGGTGGTCAACTACTGCTTGTTCTTTCTTCCAGTCAATAAAAGCCGATATCTCGCCTTCACGTCTCAGAGAGAGTTATTGATGGTGCATCAATATGACAACCCTTTCATTCTCTGAATCATCCTTGTGAGCCTCCTCTGGACCCTCTCCAATGCCAGCACATCTTTTCTTAGATGAGGAGCCCAGAACTGGTCACAATACTCAAGGTGAGGCCTCAACAGAGCCCTATAAAGCCTCAGCATCACATCCTTGCTCTTGTATTCCAGATCTTTTGAAATGAATCCTAACACTGCATTCGGCTTCCTCACCACTGACATTACCTTCAAGTTAACCTTCAGGATGTTCTGCATAAGGACTACCAATTTCCTTTGCATCTCAGAGTTTGGGATTTTCTCCCCATTTAGAAAATAGTCTACACATTTATTTCTTCTACCAAAGTACTAGACCAACATTGTATTTCATTTGCCACTCTCTTGCCCATTCTCCTAATCTGTCTAAGTCCTTCTGCATCCTACCCGTTTCCTCAACACAACCAGCCCCTCCACCAATCTCGTATCATCTGCAAACTTGGCAACAAAGCCATCTAATCATTGATATACAGCATAGAAAGAAGTGGTTCCAACTCTGACCTCTGACAGTGGCAGTCCCACTTGCTGCCTTCTACCAATCCGTTAAAAGTTAAAGTCTGTCCTGAGTCTTATAGGCTCATCAGGCCAGTGCTTATGCCGGTTTCCGTAGCATGAAGCGACTCAGAGTACGAGACTCCCCCCCCGCCCACATGATCGCGAGGTTAACCCCCAGCATTTTGCCAGTACCCATTTTCAGCTGGGTGGACTGGTGCAATGTGTGGTTTAGAGCCTTGCTCAAGTTCACAACACGCTGCCTCGGCTGGGGCTCGAACTCGCGACCTTCAGATCGCTAGTCCAATGGCTTAACCACACCTGCCACACTTCCTACCAATCAGCCTATGCTTTAACCATGCCAGTAACTTCCCTGTAATACCATGGGTTCTTAACTTGGTAAACAGCCTCATGTGTGGCACCTTGTCAAAGGCTTTCTGAAAGTCCAAATGTGCAACATCCACTGCATCCCCTTTATCTATCCTACGTTTATGACCTAAAAATCTGAAGCCCTCCCTCCTGCACCATATCCTAAGCCACATGTTAAATAGTATTATCTTCCTATTTCGGGCCTCACTAACATGTGGCATGGGCAGCAATTCTAAGATCACAACCCTTAAGGTTCTCTCCTTTAATTTAGAATCTAATTCCTTATACTCATTTTGCATGGCTTCATCACCCTTCCTGCCGATGTCATTGGTACCGATGTGGATGGCAACCTCCCATTTAAGAGTGCTATGGGCTCAATTTGAGGGCTGGCTGCCTAATTTCCTTGATTTGGAAACCAAGGCTGGACACATTAAAGTGGAAAGAGCTCACCGTACGCTGGCTCCAAAACTGGGCCCAGGCCAATACCCTCGACCCGTCCTTGTGCGGTTCCATAATTTCAGTGATAAGCAGAGTGATGGAGGCTTCGAGACGCCGCGGGACGGATGCCCAGGCTTTAATATATGAGGCTTATGTCTTCTCAAGGTTTTTCAGCAGCCATTAGTCGGAAGCGCAAGCAGTTCGACCAGGTAAGGAAGTGGCAGAGAGAATCCAGAATCCAGTACTTCATGCTATACCCAGCGGCACTGAAAATCACCTGCAAAGGGACCGCCAAGGTATTTGATTCTCCTGACAAAGCTAAAACTTTTGTGGGCATGTTGGGCTAAAGAATGTATACAGTATATTGTGTAGCCCCAGTTATGGACGATAACATGCCCAATGGTCGCTTTATTTTACCTTTTCATTACTCGACGGCAAGATACCTTATAGGATGGTGTTTTGATTAATACAGTTTATTTGTTTAAGTTAGCGGTGCTGCTCCAGCCTGAAGGAGTTTGAACATGATGGTAACAAATCTGTGGATTGATAACCATATAACCATATAACAATTACAGCACGGAAACAGGCCATCTCGGCCCTTCTAGTCCGTGCTGAACGCTTACTCTCACCTAGTCCCACTGACCCGCACTCAGCCCATAACCCTCCATTCCTTTCCTGTCCATATACCTATCCAATTTTACCTTAAATGACAATACCAAACCTGCCTCTACCACTTCTACTGGAAGCTCATTCCACACAGCTACCACTCTCTGAGTAAAGAAATTCCCCCTTGTGTTACCCTTAAACTTTTGCCCCCTAACTCTCAACTCATGTCCTCTTGTTTGAATCTCCCTTACTCTCAATGGAAAAAGCCTATCCACATCAACTCTATCTATCCCCCTCATAATTTTAAATACCTCTATCAAGTCCCCCCTCAACCTTCTACACTCCAAAGAATGAAGACCTAACTTGTTCAATCTTTCCCTGTAATTAAGGTGCTGAAACCAATGTAACATTCTAGTAAACCTTCTCTGTACTCTATTTTGTTGACATCTTTCCTATAATTTGTTGACCAGAACTGTACACAATACTCCAAATTCGGCCTTACCAATGCCTTGTACAATTTTAATATTACATCCCAACTCCTATACTCAATGCTCTGATTTATAAAGGCCAACATACCAAAAGCTTTCTTCACCACCCTATCCCCATGAGATTCCACCTTCAGGGAACTATGCACTATTATTCCTAGATCACTCTGTTCTACTGCATTCTTCAATGCCCTACCATTTACCATGTATGTCCTATTTGGATTATTCCTACCAAAATGTAGCACCTCACACTTATCAGCATTAAACTCCATCTGCCATCGTTCAGGCCACTCTTCTAACTGGCCTAAATCTTTCTGCAAACTTTGAAAACCTGCTTCATTATCCACAACGCCACCTACCTTAGTATCATCTGCATACTTACTAATCCAATTTATACGTACACAACGCTGGAAGAACTCAGCAGGTCAGGCAGCATCCGTGAGAAAAGAGTAGCGACGTTTCGGGCTGAGACCCTTCATCGGGAATGGGGGGGAAGAAAGGGCTGAAGCCCAGTAATAGAGATAGGGAGGGGGGTAGGGCCTAGAGGCACCAGGTGGAAAACCAATCAGAGGAAAGATAAAGGGGGGAGGGGGAGGGGATAAGCATGAAAGAACTGTAGAGATAAAGAAGCAGAAAGTTGAAAGGGGAGAGGGGCAGATAGGGACTAGGATGGGGGGGGGGGGGGGGAGGGGGGGAGGGGGAGGGGAGGGGGAGGGGGAGGGGGAGTGAATTACCAGAAATTGGAGAATTCAATGTTCATACCACGGCTGGAGACTATCCAGATGGTATGAGATGTTGTTCCTCCAGCCTGAGTTTGGCCTCATCATGGCAGTAGAGGAGGCCATGTATGGACATATCCGAATGGGAATGTGAAGTGGAGTGAAGTGGGGCGGCAACCAGGAGATCCTGTCTGTTGTGGCAGACTGTTGTGTCTGTTGTTGTGGAGGTGCTCGACGAAGTGGTCCCCACCGGGTGCACTAGATTACCCCAACAGACTCACAAGTGAAGTGTTGCCTCACCTGGAAGGACTGTCTGGGGCCCTGAATGGTGGTAAGGGGGGAGGTGTGGGGACAGGTGTAGCATTTGCGCTTACAGGGATAAGTGCCAGGTGGGAGTTCTGTGGGGTGGGACGTGTGGATGTGTGTGCCTCCTCTACATCGGCGACAGAAGTTATGACGGTTAGAGTCTTCTCCTAGGGTAGGAATGTCAGATATTAGAGCACATACACTTGAGAGGGGGAAAGGGGATGTGCGGGGTCAATGTTTTTGTCACAGAGGGTGGTAGGTGTCTGCAACAGGTTGTCAGGGAGTACTGGTAGAAGTAGATATTTTCAGAGGGTTTTAGGCATGTGAAGATACAGGAATGGAGGGGTACGGATCATGTGCAGACAACAGATATAGGTTAACTTGACATTGTGTTCATCACAGACATCGTGTACTGGACACTCTGTTCCTGTGCTGTGTTGTTCTATGCTCTAACTGGGGAAAGATCCATAGAATTGCAGATTTTAACAATGGACATATGCAAAGTTAATTAAAATAGGGCAGGTCTTACACAGTAAATGGTGGGGCCCCAAGGAATGTTGTAGAACAGAGAGACCTTCAGGCACAAGTACATTGTTCTCTCAAAGTGATGACATATGGAGACAGGGTAATGAAGAAGGCATTTGGCACAGTAGCTTTGATTGGTCAGGGCTATAAGTACAGCAGTTGGGGCATTATCTAGTAACTGTACAAGACCTTAGTGAGACTGCAGTGGGAGTACTGTGTGCCATCCTGGTCACCCTGCTACAGTAAAGATTTCCCAGAGCTGGACAGGCTGCAGAAAAGATCCGGAACAATGTAATTGGGACTGGAGAGCTTGAGTTATAAGGAGAGGTTGGATAGGCAGGGACTTCTGTTGAGGAGTGTAGGAAGGTGAGAGTTTACAGGTTATACCTTATACAGGTTATAAAATCATGAGAGGAAAGGATAGGTGAAGAGTGGAACCAAACAAGCAGGTAGGAAGAGCAAATTGGTACAGTGTGTGGGGGTGGGGGGTGAGTGGGTGACGGACAGGGAAGAAATTGGGTTGGTTTAAAAAAAGGGTGTTTCATATGCTATAAAACAGAGTCTGGTACAATGGACACCTCTATCTATGTCTTTGGTAGTTCGTATTAAGTTGTTAAAATGTATGTTCTCCCCCAATTTTTATACTTATTTCAATCTATCCCAATTTTTATACTAAATCTTTTTTTTGATTCCTTAGACTCTATATTTTGTCATATCTGTGGCAGAATAAGCACTCTAGAATTAATAAAATCCATCTCAAAAATCAATCTAAAAAAGAGGGTGGCATGGCTTTACCTAACTTGCTTATATTATTGGGCAGCTAATATACGTTGTGCTACCTTTTGGTCTTTCTTCCACGGCCAATCCGAGTGCCCTAACTGGGTGGCAATGGAGTTGAGCTCCACTGAAGAATTATCTAATCTCTGCACTTCTCGGCTCTGCACTCCCTAGTAGTCTGCCCAGATCAATAGCTAATCCTCTTGTTAGACACACTTTGCGTATATGGGCTCAGTTCAGGAAATGCTATGGCTTCCAGGGGGTTTTCCGTTTCCAGCCCTGTCACACATAATCACCTTTTTTTACCTACTACGTATGATTCAGCATTCCCATGTTTTGGTATAGGAAGGGCATTAGACATTTTGAAGATCTTTTCATTGATAATCGCTTCGTCTTTCATTTCAGCTGCTCTCTGTTGTTCCAACCTGCCTAACGCTCACTTTTTCAGTTATCTCCAAATCCGACACTTTACTGCTCCCTTTAATTCCTAACTTTCCTGAAATGCCTGTGAAAAACGCTATGGACCAATTCTTTCCATTACCGAGATAAACTAGCAGCCTTACGACGGGCCCCTGTGGATAAAATTAAAATGGCCTGGGAGCAGGATTTAAATATCTCCTTATCCGAGGAGAGCTGGGACTCAGTTCTCAAATCGGTTAACTCAACCTCTCTTTGTGCTCGCCATTGCCTTTTACAGTTTAAAATTGTTCATAGAGCCCATATGTCTAAATCTAAACTATCTCGATTCTACCCTGGCATTAGTCCGCTCTGTGATAAATGCAAGAGGGGCGTGCCCTCTCTCATCCATATGTACTGGTTCTGTCCTAGCTTGGAGAAATTCTGGAAAGATGTCTTCACTACGTTATCGTGTATTCTGAATCAGCACCTAGAACCAAACCCTTTAATTGCTCTGTTCGGTTTTTGGGGCGAGACAGATTTATGTCTGGGTCCGACCAAATGCCGAATACTATCCTTTGCCTCTCTCCTGGCGAGACGCTTGATCCTCATTAGATGGAGAGATGTTGCCCCGCCCACTCATGCACAATGGATTAACGACATTATGGCCTGCTTGGACCTCGAAAAAATTCATTATTCAGTTCTTAATTCAGATCTAAAGTTCCATAAGGTCTGGGGACCTTTTATCGAGTACTTTCATAACCTTCCTCTTGACTAGGGTTTTTTTTTCTTTTTGGTCCCTTGCTTTCAGATCCCTTTTTTTTCTGGCAGTAGGCATTATTATCCTCTGTTGCTAAGTGTATTCACAGTCTGGGAGTTTGACTGTCCTGACTTATACTCTTTATACTATGTTGTGGTCGGTCTGGAGTTGTTGTTGTTGTTTTTTCTTGTGTTGTGGGGCTTGGGGAGGACACTAAGCTTACTTGTCTTTAATTTAGGTACTTTTTTGTTAAACTCTCTTCCTTTGTAGCATATTGTTATTGTATGCTTAATTTTGCACTGTATTAATGCTCCTCATTGGGATTTGGGGTTTTTAATTTGTAAAATGTTTTGAAAAACTAATAAAAAAAATTTTAAAAAAAGAAAAAAAAGAAGGGTGTTTTTGACAGGGCTAGTACTGATCAGGATGAAAGAGAAAGGGACAGCAGGTTACCCGAATTGTTCACGTTGTTGAGTCGTAGACTATCCGGGGGAATGCGAAGTGCTGTTCTAGTTTGTGTTTGGCCTTTCCCTGGCAGTGGAGGTGGCCCAAGGACAAGGAAAAGGAGAGGAATTAAAATGAAACTTGGAATTCCAGATGCCCATGGGGGACTGAGTACATGTTTTTGCCTTAATGGTTGTCTAGTCTGTGCTTGGTCTCACTAATACAGAGAAAGTCACACCGAGAGCACCAACTGTGACAGACAACCTTGGAGGTGGTGCACAGGAATGCTAGCCTCAAATGGAAGGGCTGTTTAGGTCTGGATGGTGGTGAGGGAGAACGTGTAGCTACACATTTTACATCTCCTGTTGCTGCAGGGTTAAGTGGCAGGGATGACAAGTAAACCAGAGAAATTGATTCCAGCAGAGAGCAGGAAGGGGGTGAGGAGGGTTGTGAGATCATGTTGTGAAGAATGGCGTGCTGAATGCAGAGGCTGCTGGAGTGAAAGGTGAGAATCAGAATCAGGGTGAGTATCACCGACATCTGTTGTGAACTATGTTTGCTTTGCAGCAGGAGTACATTGCGATATATGATTTTAATGAATAATCAATTACAATAAGAAATACAGTGGATTCCAGTTAATTGGGCCATTGGTTA